>NC_060182.1:9147018-9198647 GCF_021184085.1 Oncorhynchus gorbuscha | reverse complement strand
TAATGTCTCCTCTGACCTTCCCTGACCATTTAATGATGGATTCTAATGTCTCCTCTGACCTTCCTGACCATTTAATGATGGGTTCTAATGTCTCCTCTGGTCTTCCTGACCATTTAATGATGGGTTCTAATGTCTCCTCTGACCTCCCTGACCATTTAATGATGGGTTCTAATGTCTCCTCTGACCTCCTGACCATTTAATGATGGGTTCTAATGTCTCCTCTGGTCTTCCTGACCATTTAATGATGGGTTCTAATGTCTCCTCTGGTCTTCCTGACCATTTAATGATGGATTCTAATGTCTCCTCTGGTCTTCCTGACCATTTAATGATGGATTCTAATGTCTCCTCTGGTCTTCCTGACCATTTAATGATGGGCTCTAATGTCTCCTCTGACCTCCTGACCATTTAATGATGGATTCTAATGTCTCCTCTGACCTCCCTGACCATTTAATGATGGGTTCTAATGTCTCCTCTGGTCTTCCTGACCATTTAATGATGGGTTCTAATGTCTCCTCTGGTCTTCCTGACCATTTAATGATGGGTTCTAATGTCTCCTCTGGTCTTCCTGACCATTTAATGATGGATTCTAATGTCTCCTCTGACCTTCCTGACCATTTAATGATGGATTCTAATGTCTCCTCTGACCTTCCTGACCATTTAATGATGGATTCTAATGTCTCCTCTGACCTCCCTGACCATTTAATGATGGGTTCTAATGTCTCCTCTGGTCTTCCTGACCATTTAATGATGGGTTCTAATGTCTCCTCTGGTCATCCTGACCATTTAATGATGGGTTCTAATGTCTCCTCTGGTCTTCCTGACCATTTAATGATGGGTTCTAATGTCTCCTCTGGTCTTCCTGACCATTTAATGATGGGTTCTAATGTCTCCTCTGGTCTTCCTGACCATTTAATGATGGATTCTAATGTCTCCTCTGGTCTTCCTGACCATTTAATGATGGATTCTAATGTCTCCTCTGACCTCCCTGACCATTTAATGATGGATTCTAATGTCTCCTCTGACCTCCCTGACCATTTAATGATGGATTCTAATGTCTCCTCTGACCTCCCTGACCATTTAATGATGGGTTCTAATGTCTCCTCCGGTCTTCCTGACCATTTAATGATGGGTTCTAATGTCTCCTCTGGTCTTCCTGACCATTTAATGATGGGTTCTAATGTCTCCTCTGGTCTTCCTGACCATTTAATGATGGATTCTAATGTCTCCTCTGGTCTTCCTGACCATTTAATGATGGGTTCTAATGTCTCCTCTGACCTTCCTGA
Organism: Oncorhynchus gorbuscha; assembly: GCF_021184085.1. Taxonomy (NCBI): domain Eukaryota; kingdom Metazoa; phylum Chordata; class Actinopteri; order Salmoniformes; family Salmonidae; genus Oncorhynchus; species Oncorhynchus gorbuscha. The sequence continues at coordinate 9,197,364 of NC_060182.1, read as the reverse complement.
CCATTTAATGATGGATTCTAATGTCTCCTCTGGTCCCTGACCATTTAATGATGGGTTCTAATGTCTCCTCTGGTCTTCCTGACCATTTAGTGATGGGTTCTAATGTCTCCTCTGGTCTTCCTGACCATTTAATGATGGGTTCTAATGTCTCCTCTGGTCTTCCTGACCATTTAATGATGGGTTCTAATGTCTCCTCTGACCTCCCTGACCATTTAATGATGGGTTCTAATGTCTCCTCTGGTCTGACCATTTAATGATGGATTCTAATGTCTCCTCTGGTCTTCCTGACCATTTAATGATGGGTTCTAATGTCTCCTCTGGTCTTCCTGACCATTTAATGATGGGTTCTAATGTCTCCTCTGACCTCCCTGACCATTTAATGATGGATTCTAATGTCTCCTCTGGTCTGACCATTTAATGATGGATTCTAATGTCTCCTCTGGTCTTCCTGACCATTTAATGATGGATTCTAATGTCTCCTCTGGTCTTCCTGACCATTTAATGATGGATTCTAATGTCTCCTCTGGTCTTCCTGACCATTTAATGATGGGTTCTAATGTCTCCTCTGACCTCCCTGACCATTTAATGATGGGTTCTAATGTCTCCTCTGACCTCCCTGACCATTTAATGATGGGTTCTAATGTCTCCTCTGGTCTTCCTGACCATTTAATGATGGGTTCTAATGTCTCCTCTGGTCTTCCTGACCATTTAATGATGGATTCTAATGTCTCCTCTGGTCTTCCTGACCATTTAATATGATGGATTCTAATGTCTCCTCTGGTCTTCCTGACCATTTAATGATGGGTTCTAATGTCTCCTCTGACCTCCTGACCATTTAATGATGGGTTCTAATGTCTCCTCTGACCTCCCTGACCATTTAATGATGGGTTCTAATGTCTCCTCTGGTCTTCCTGACCATTTAATGATGGATTCTAATGTCTCCTCTGGTCTTCCTGACCATTTAATGATGGATTCTAATGTCTCCTCTGGTCTTCCTGACCATTTAATGATGGATTCTAATGTCTCCTCTGGTCTTCCTGACCATTTAATGATGGATTCTAATGTCTCCTCTGGTCTTCCTGACCATTTAATGATGGGTTCTAATGTCTCCTCTGACCTCCCTGACCATTTAATGATGGGTTCTAATGTCTCCTCTGGTCTTCCTGACCATTTAATGATGGGTTCTAATGTCTCCTCTGGTCTTCCTGACCATTTAATGATGGGTTCTAATGTCTCCTCTGGTCTTCCTGACCATTTAATGATGGGTTCTAATGTCTCCTCTGGTCTTCCTGACGATTTAATGATGGGTTCTAATGTCTCCTCTGGTCTCCCTGACCATTTAATGATGGGTTCTAATGTCTCCTCTGACCTCCCTGACCATTTAATGATGGGTTCTAATGTCTCCTCTGACCTCCCTGACCATTTAATGATGGGTTCTAATGTCTCCTCTGGTCTTCCTGACCATTTAATGATGGATTCTAATGTCTCCTCTGACCTCCCTGACCATTTAATGATGGGTTCTAATGTCTCCTCTGGTCTTCCTGACCATTTAATGATGGGTTCTAATGTCTCCTCTGGTCTCCTGACCATTTAATGATGGATTCTAATGTCTCCTCTGGTCTCCTGACCATTTAATGATGGATTCTAATGTCTCCTCTGGTCTTCCTGACCATTTAATGATGGATTCTAATGTCTCCTCTGACCTCCCTGACCATTTAATGATGGATTCTAATGTCTCCTCTGGTCCTCCTGACCATTTAATGATGGATTCTAATGTCTCCTCTGACCTCCCTGACCATTTACTGATGGGTTCTAATGTCTCCTCTGGTCTTCCTGACCATTTAATGATGGGTTCTAATGTCTCCTCTGGTCTTCCTGACCATTTAATGATGGGTTCTAATGTCTCCTCTGGTCTTCCTGACCATTTAATGATGGATTCTAATGTCTCCTCTGACCTTCCTGACCATTTAATGATGGATTCTAATGTCTCCTCTGACCTTCCTGACCATTTAATGATGGATTCTAATGTCTCCTCTGACCTCCTGACCATTTAATGATGGGTTCTAATGTCTCCTCTGGTCTTCCTGACCATTTAATGATGGGTTCTAATGTCTCCTCTGGTCATCCTGACCATTTAATGATGGGTTCTAATGTCTCCTCTGGTCTTCCTGACCATTTAATGATGGGTTCTAATGTCTCCTCTGGTCTTCCTGACCATTTAATGATGGGTTCTAATGTCTCCTCTGGTCTTCCTGACCATTTAATGATGGATTCTAATGTCTCCTCTGGTCTTCCTGACCATTTAATGATGGATTCTAATGTCTCCTCTGACCTCCCTGACCATTTAATGATGGATTCTAATGTCTCCTCTGACCTCCCTGACCATTTAATGATGGATTCTAATGTCTCCTCTGACCACCATTTAATGATGGGTTCTAATGTCTCCTCTGGTCTTCCTGACCATTTAATGATGGGTTCTAATGTCTCCTCTGGTCTTCCTGACCATTTAATGATGGGTTCTAATGTCTCCTCTGGTCTTCCTGACCATTTAATGATGGATTCTAATGTCTCCTCTGGTCTTCCTGACCATTTAATGATGGGTTCTAATGTCTCCTCTGACCTTCCTGACCATTTAATGATGGATTCTAATGTCTCCTCTGACCTCCCTGACCATTTAATGATGGGTTCTAATGTCTCCTCTGGTCTTCCTGACCATTTAATGATGGGTTCTAATGTCTCCTCTGGTCTTCCTGACCATTTAATGATGGATTCTAATGTCTCCTCTGGTCTTCCTGACCATTTAATGATGGGTTCTAATGTCTCCTCTGACCTCCCTGACCATTTAATGATGGGTTCTAATGTCTCCTCTGGTCTGACCATTTAATGATGGATTCTAATGTCTCCTGGTCTTCCTGACCATTTAATGATGGGTTCTAATGTCTCCTCTGGTCTTCCTGACCATTTAATGATGGATTCTAATGTCTCCTCTGGTCTGACCATTTAATGATGGATTCCTCCTGACCATTTAATGATGGATTCTAATGTCTCCTCTGGTCTTCCTGACCATTTAATGATGGGTTCTAATGTCTCCTCTGACCTCCTGACCATTTAATGATGGGTTCTAATGTCTCCTCTGACCTCCCTGACCATTTAATGATGGGTTCTAATGTCTCCTCTGGTCTTCCTGACCATTTAATGATGGGTTCTAATGTCTCCTCTGGTCTTCCTGACCATTTAATGATGGATTCTAATGTCTCCTCTGGTCTTCCTGACCATTTAATATGATGGATTCTAATGTCTCCTCTGGTCTTCCTGACCATTTAATGATGGGTTCTAATGTCTCCTCTGACCTCCCTGACCATTTAATGATGGGTTCTAATGTCTCCTCTGACCTCCCTGACCATTTAATGATGGGTTCTAATGTCTCCTCTGGTCTTCCTGACCATTTAATGATGGATTCTAATGTCTCCTCTGGTCTTCCTGACCATTTAATGATGGATTCTAATGTCTCCTCTGGTCTTCCTGACCATTTAATGATGGATTCTAATGTCTCCTCTGGTCTTCCTGACCATTTAATGATGGATTCTAATGTCTCCTCTGGTCTTCCTGACCATTTAATGATGGGTTCTAATGTCTCCTCTGACCTCCCTGACCATTTAATGATGGGTTCTAATGTCTCCTCTGGTCTTCCTGACCATTTAATGATGGGTTCTAATGTCTCCTCTGGTCTTCCTGACCATTTAATGATGGGTTCTAATGTCTCCTCTGGTCTTCCTGACCATTTAATGATGGGTTCTAATGTCTCCTCTGGTCTTCCTGACCATTTAATGATGGGTTCTAATGTCTCCTCTGGTCTCCCTGACCATTTAATGATGGGTTCTAATGTCTCCTCTGACCTCCCTGACCATTTAATGATGGGTTCTAATGTCTCCTCTGACCTCCCTGACCATTTAATGATGGGTTCTAATGTCTCCTCTGGTCTTCCTGACCATTTAATGATGGATTCTAATGTCTCCTCTGACCTCCCTGACCATTTAATGATGGGTTCTAATGTCTCCTCTGGTCTTCCTGACCATTTAATGATGGGTTCTAATGTCTCCTCTGGTCTCCCTGACCATTTAATGATGGATTCTAATGTCTCCTCTGGTCTCCCTGACCATTTAATGATGGATTCTAATGTCTCCTCTGAACTTCCTGACCATTTAATGATGGATTCTAATGTCTCCTCTGGTCTCCCTGACCATTTAATGATGGGTTCTAATGTCTCCTCTGGTCTTCCTGACCATTTAATGATGGATTCTAATGTCTCCTCTGGTCTCCCTGACCATTTAATGATGGATTCTAATGTCTCCTCTGGTCTTCCTGACCATTTAATGATGGGTTCTAATGTCTCCTCTGACCTCCCTGACCATTTAATGATGGGTTCTAATGTCTCCTCTGGTCTGACCATTTAATGATGGATTCTAATGTCTCCTCTGGTCTTACCATTTAATGATGGATTCTAATGTCTCCTCTGGTCTTCCTGACCATTTAATGATGGGTTCTAATGTCTCCTCTGACCTCCCTGACCATTTAATGATGGATTCTAATGTCTCCTCTGACCATTTAATGATGGATTCTAATGTCTCCTCTGGTCTTCCTGACCATTTAATGATGGATTCTAATGTCTCCTCTGGTCTTCCTGACCATTTAATGATGGATTCTAATGTCTCCTCTGGTCTTCCTGACGATTTAATGATGGGTTCTAATGTCTCCTCTGGTCTCCCTGACCATTTAATGATGGGTTCTAATGTCTCCTCTGACCTCCCTGACCATTTAATGATGGGTTCTAATGTCTCCTCTGACCTCCCTGACCATTTAATGATGGGTTCTAATGTCTCCTCTGGTCTTCCTGACCATTTAATGATGGATTCTAATGTCTCCTCTGACCTCCCTGACCATTTAATGATGGGTTCTAATGTCTCCTCTGGTCTTCCTGACCATTTAATGATGGGTTCTAATGTCTCCTCTGGTCTTCCTGACCATTTAATGATGGATTCTAATGTCTCCTCTGGTCTCCCTGACCATTTAATGATGGATTCTAATGTCTCCTCTGAACTTCCTGACCATTTAATGATGGATTCTAATGTCTCCTCTGGTCTCCCTGACCATTTAATGATGGGTTCTAATGTCTCCTCTGGTCTTCCTGACCATTTAATGATGGATTCTAATGTCTCCTCTGGTCTCCCTGACCATTTAATGATGGATTCTAATGTCTCCTCTGGTCTTCCTGACCATTTAATGATGGGTTCTAATGTCTCCTCTGACCTCCCTGACCATTTAATGATGGGTTCTAATGTCTCCTCTGGTCTGACCATTTAATGATGGATTCTAATGTCTCCTCTGGTCTTACTGACCATTTAATGATGGATTCTAATGTCTCCTCTGGTCTTCCTGACCATTTAATGATGGGTTCTAATGTCTCCTCTGACCTCCCTGACCATTTAATGATGGATTCTAATGTCTCCTCTGGTCTGACCATTTAATGATGGATTCTAATGTCTCCTCTGGTCTTCCTGACCATTTAATGATGGATTCTAATGTCTCCTCTGGTCTTCCTGACCATTTAATGATGGATTCTAATGTCTCCTCTGGTCTTCCTGACCATTTAATGATGGGTTCTAATGTCTCCTCTGACCTCCCTGACCATTTAATGATGGGTTCTAATGTCTCCCTGACCTCCCTGACCATTTAATGATGGGTTCTAATGTCTCCTCTGGTCTTCCTGACCATTTAATGATGGGTTCTAATGTCTCCTCTGGTCTTCCTGACCATTTAATGATGGATTCTAATGTCTCCTCTGGTCTTCCTGACCATTTAATATGATGGATTCTAATGTCTCCTCTGGTCTTCCTGACCATTTAATGATGGGTTCTAATGTCTCCTCTGACCTCCCTGACCATTTAATGATGGGTTCTAATGTCTCCTCTGACCTCCCTGACCATTTAATGATGGGTTCTAATGTCTCCTCTGGTCTTCCTGACCATTTAATGATGGATTCTAATGTCTCCTCTGGTCTTCCTGACCATTTAATGATGGATTCTAATGTCTCCTCTGGTCTTCCTGACCATTTAATGATGGATTCTAATGTCTCCTCTGGTCTTCCTGACCATTTAATGATGGATTCTAATGTCTCCTCTGGTCTTCCTGACCATTTAATGATGGGTTCTAATGTCTCCTCTGACCTCCCTGACCATTTAATGATGGGTTCTAATGTCTCCTCTGGTCTTCCTGACCATTTAATGATGGGTTCTAATGTCTCCTCTGGTCTTCCTGACCATTTAATGATGGGTTCTAATGTCTCCTCTGGTCTTCCTGACCATTTAATGATGGGTTCTAATGTCTCCTCTGGTCTTCCTGACCATTTAATGATGGGTTCTAATGTCTCCTCTGGTCTCCTGACCATTTAATGATGGGTTCTAATGTCTCCTCTGACCTCCCTGACCATTTAATGATGGGTTCTAATGTCTCCTCTGACCTCCCTGACCATTTAATGATGGGTTCTAATGTCTCCTCTGGTCTTCCTGACCATTTAATGATGGATTCTAATGTCTCCTCTGACCTCCCTGACCATTTAATGATGGGTTCTAATGTCTCCTCTGGTCTTCCTGACCATTTAATGATGGGTTCTAATGTCTCCTCTGGTCTCCTGACCATTTAATGATGGATTCTAATGTCTCCTCTGGTCTCCCTGACCATTTAATGATGGATTCTAATGTCTCCTCTGGTCTTCCTGACCATTTAATGATGGGTTCTAATGTCTCCTCTGGTCTTCCTGACCATTTAATGATGGATTCTAATGTCTCCTCTGGTCTGACCATTTAATGATGGATTCTAATGTCTCCTCTGACCATTTAATGATGGATTCTAATGTCTCCTCTGGTCTTCCTGACCATTTAATGATGGATTCTAATGTCTCCTCTGACCTCCCTGACCATTTAATGATGGGTTCTAATGTCTCCTCTGGTCTTCCTGACCATTTAATGATGGGTTCTAATGTCTCCTCTGGTCATCCTGACCATTTAATGATGGGTTCCTGGTCTTCCTGACCATTTAATGATGGGTTCTAATGTCTCCTCTGGTCTTCCTGACCATTTAATGATGGGTTCTAATGTCTCCTCTGGTCTTCCTGACCATTTAATGATGGATTCTAATGTCTCCTCTGGTCTTCCTGACCATTTAATGATGGATTCTAATGTCTCCTCTGACCTCCCTGACCATTTAATGATGGATTCTAATGTCTCCTCTGACCTCCCTGACCATTTAATGATGGATTCTAATGTCTCCTCTGACCTCCCTGACCATTTAATGATGGGTTCTAATGTCTCCTCTGGTCTTCCTGACCATTTAATGATGGGTTCTAATGTCTCCTCTGGTCTTCCTGACCATTTAATGATGGGTTCTAATGTCTCCTCTGGTCTTCCTGACCATTTAATGATGGATTCTAATGTCTCCTCTGGTCTTCCTGACCATTTAATGATGGGTTCTAATGTCTCCTCTGACCTTCCTGACCATTTAATGATGGATTCTAATGTCTCCTCTGACCTCCCTGACCATTTAATGATGGGTTCTAATGTCTCCTCTGGTCTTCCTGACCATTTAATGATGGGTTCTAATGTCTCCTCTGGTCTTCCTGACCATTTAATGATGGATTCTAATGTCTCCTCTGGTCTTCCTGACCATTTAATGATGGGTTCTAATGTCTCCTCTGACCTCCCTGACCATTTAATGATGGGTTCTAATGTCTCCTCTGGTCTGACCATTTAATGATGGATTCTAATGTCTCCTCTGGTCTTCCTGACCATTTAATGATGGGTTCTAATGTCTCCTCTGGTCTTCCTGACCATTTAATGATGGGTTCTAATGTCTCCTCTGACCTCTAATGTCTCCTCTGACCATTTAATGATGGATTCTAATGTCTCCTCTGGTCTTCCTGACCATTTAATGATGGATTCTAATGTCTCCTCTGGTCTTCCTGACCATTTAATGATGGATTCTAATGTCTCCTCTGGTCTTCCTGACCATTTAATGATGGGTTCTAATGTCTCCTCTGACCTCCCTGACCATTTAATGATGGGTTCTAATGTCTCCTCTGACCTCCCTGACCATTTAATGATGGGTTCTAATGTCTCCTCTGGTCTTCCTGACCATTTAATGATGGGTTCTAATGTCTCCTCTGGTCTTCCTGACCATTTAATGATGGATTCTAATGTCTCCTCTGGTCTTCCTGACCATTTAATATGATGGATTCTAATGTCTCCTCTGGTCTTCCTGACCATTTAATGATGGGTTCTAATGTCTCCTCTGACCTCCCTGACCATTTAATGATGGGTTCTAATGTCTCCTCTGACCTCCCTGACCATTTAATGATGGGTTCTAATGTCTCCTCTGGTCTTCCTGACCATTTAATGATGGATTCTAATGTCTCCTCTGGTCTTCCTGACCATTTAATGATGGATTCTAATGTCTCCTCTGGTCTTCCTGACCATTTAATGATGGATTCTAATGTCTCCTCTGGTCTTCCTGACCATTTAATGATGGATTCTAATGTCTCCTCTGGTCTTCCTGACCATTTAATGATGGGTTCTAATGTCTCCTCTGACCTCCCTGACCATTTAATGATGGGTTCTAATGTCTCCTCTGGTCTTCCTGACCATTTAATGATGGGTTCTAATGTCTCCTCTGGTCTTCCTGACCATTTAATGATGGGTTCTAATGTCTCCTCTGGTCTTCCTGACCATTTAATGATGGGTTCTAATGTCTCCTCTGGTCTTCCTGACGATTTAATGATGGGTTCTAATGTCTCCTCTGGTCTCCCTGACCATTTAATGATGGGTTCTAATGTATCCTCTGACCTCCCTGACCATTTAATGATGGGTTCTAATGTCTCCTCTGACCTCCCTGACCATTTAATGATGGGTTCTAATGTCTCCTCTGGTCTTCCTGACCATTTAATGATGGATTCTAATGTCTCCTCTGACCTCCCTGACCATTTAATGATGGGTTCTAATGTCTCCTCTGGTCTTCCTGACCATTTAATGATGGGTTCTAATGTCTCCTCTGGTCTCCCTGACCATTTAATGATGGATTCTAATGTCTCCTCTGGTCTCCCTGACCATTTAATGATGGATTCTAATGTCTCCTCTGACCTCCCTGACCATTTAATGATGGGTTCTAATGTCTCCTCTGACCTCCCTGACCATTTACTGATGGGTTCTAATGTCTCCTCTGGTCTTCCTGACCATTTAATGATGGGTTCTAATGTCTCCTCTGGTCTTCCTGACCATTTAATGATGGGTTCTAATGTCTCCTCTGGTCTTCCTGACCATTTAATGATGGGTTCTAATGTCTCCTCTGGTCTTCCTGACCATTTAATGATGGGTTCTAATGTCTCCTCTGGTCTTCCTGACCATTTAATGATGGGTTCTAATGTCTCCTCTGGTCTTCCTGACCATTTAATGATGGGTTCTAATGTCTCCTCTGGTCTCCTGACCATTTAATGATGGGTTCTAATGTCTCCTCTGACCTCCCTGACCATTTAATGATGGGTTCTAATGTCTCCTCTGACCTCCCTGACCATTTAATGATGGGTTCTAATGTCTCCTCTGGTCTTCCTGACCATTTAATGATGGATTCTAATGTCTCCTCTGACCTCCCTGACCATTTAATGATGGGTTCTAATGTCTCCTCTGGTCTTCCTGACCATTTAATGATGGGTTCTAATGTCTCCTCTGGTCTCCCTGACCATTTAATGATGGATTCTAATGTCTCCTCTGGTCTCCCTGACCATTTAATGATGGATTCTAATGTCTCCTCTGGTCTTCCTGACCATTTAATGATGGATTCTAATGTCTCCTCTGACCTCCCTGACCATTTAATGATGGATTCTAATGTCTCCTCTGACCTCCCTGACCATTTAATGATGGATTCTAATGTCTCCTCTGACCTCCCTGACCATTTACTGATGGGTTCTAATGTCTCCTCTGGTCTTCCTGACCATTTAATGATGGGTTCTAATGTCTCCTCTGGTCTTCCTGACCATTTAATGATGGGTTCTAATGTCTCCTCTGGTCTTCCTGACCATTTAATGATGGATTCTAATGTCTCCTCTGACCTTCCTGACCATTTAATGATGGATTCTAATGTCTCCTCTGACCTTCCTGACCATTTAATGATGGATTCTAATGTCTCCTCTGACCTCCCTGACCATTTAATGATGGGTTCTAATGTCTCCTCTGGTCTTCCTGACCATTTAATGATGGGTTCTAATGTCTCCTCTGGTCATCCTGACCATTTAATGATGGGTTCTAATGTCTCCTCTGGTCTTCCTGACCATTTAATGATGGGTTCTAATGTCTCCTCTGGTCTTCCTGACCATTTAATGATGGGTTCTAATGTCTCCTCTGGTCTTCCTGACCATTTAATGATGGATTCTAATGTCTCCTCTGGTCTTCCTGACCATTTAATGATGGATTCTAATGTCTCCTCTGACCTCCCTGACCATTTAATGATGGATTCTAATGTCTCCTCTGACCTCCCTGACCATTTAATGATGGATTCTAATGTCTCCTCTGACCTCCCTGACCATTTAATGATGGGTTCTAATGTCTCCTCTGGTCTTCCTGACCATTTAATGATGGGTTCTAATGTCTCCTCTGGTCTTCCTGACCATTTAATGATGGGTTCTAATGTCTCCTCTGGTCTTCCTGACCATTTAATGATGGATTCTAATGTCTCCTCTGGTCTTCCTGACCATTTAATGATGGGTTCTAATGTCTCCTCTGACCTTCCTGACCATTTAATGATGGATTCTAATGTCTCCTCTGACCTCCCTGACCATTTAATGATGGGTTCTAATGTCTCCTCTGGTCTTCCTGACCATTTAATGATGGGTTCTAATGTCTCCTCTGGTCTTCCTGACCATTTAATGATGGATTCTAATGTCTCCTCTGGTCTTCCTGACCATTTAATGATGGGTTCTAATGTCTCCTCTGACCTCCTGACCATTTAATGATGGGTTCTAATGTCTCCTTGGTCTGACCATTTAATGATGGATTCTAATGTCTCCTCTAGTCTTCCTGACCATTTAATGATGGGTTCTAATGTCTCCTCTGGTCTTCCTGACCATTTAATGATGGATTCTAATGTCTCCTCTGGTCTGACCATTTAATGATGGATTCTAATGTCTCCTCTGGTCTTCCTGACCATTTAATGATGGATTCTAATGTCTCCTCTGGTCATCCTGACCATTTAATGATGGGTTCTAATGTCTCCTCTGGTCTTCCTGACCATTTAATGATGGGTTCTAATGTCTCCTCTGGTCTTCCTGACCATTTAATGATGGGTTCTAATGTCTCCTCTGGTCTTCCTGACCATTTAATGATGGATTCTAATGTCTCCTCTGGTCTTCCTGACCATTTAATGATGGATTCTAATGTCTCCTCTGACCTCCCTGACCATTTAATGATGGATTCTAATGTCTCCTCTGACCTCCCTGACCATTTAATGATGGATTCTAATGTCTCCTCTGACCTCCCTGACCATTTAATGATGGGTTCTAATGTCTCCTCCGGTCTTCCTGACCATTTAATGATGGGTTCTAATGTCTCCTCTGGTCTTCCTGACCATTTAATGATGGGTTCTAATGTCTCCTCTGGTCTTCCTGACCATTTAATGATGGATTCTAATGTCTCCTCTGGTCTTCCTGACCATTTAATGATGGGTTCTAATGTCTCCTCTGACCTCCCTGACCATTTAATGATGGGTTCTAATGTCTCCTCTGACCTCCCTGACCATTTAATGATGGGTTCTAATGTCTCCTCTGGTCTTCCTGACCATTTAATGATGGGTTCTAATGTCTCCTCTGGTCTTCCTGACCATTTAATGATGGATTCTAATGTCTCCTCTGGTCTTCCTGACCATTTAATGATGGATTCTAATGTCTCCTCTGGTCTTCCTGACCATTTAATGATGGGTTCTAATGTCTCCTCTGACCTCCCTGACCATTTAATGATGGGTTCTAATGTCTCCTCTGACCTCCCTGACCATTTAATGATGGGTTCTAATGTCTCCTCTGGTCTTCCTGACCATTTAATGATGGATTCTAATGTCTCCTCTGGTCTTCCTGACCATTTAATGATGGATTCTAATGTCTCCTCTGGTCTTCCTGACCATTTAATGATGGATTCTAATGTCTCCTCTGGTCTTCCTGACCATTTAATGATGGATTCTAATGTCTCCTCTGGTCTTCCTGACCATTTAATGATGGGTTCTAATGTCTCCTCTGACCTCCCTGACCATTTAATGATGGGTTCTAATGTCTCCTCTGGTCTTCCTGACCATTTAATGATGGGTTCTAATGTCTCCTCTGGTCTTCCTGACCATTTAATGATGGGTTCTAATGTCTCCTCTGGTCTTCCTGACCATTTAATGATGGGTTCTAATGTCTCCTCTGGTCTTCCTGACGATTTAATGATGGGTTCTAATGTCTCCTCTGGTCTCCCTGACCATTTAATGATGGGTTCTAATGTCTCCTCTGACCTCCCTGACCATTTAATGATGGGTTCTAATGTCTCCTCTGACCTCCCTGACCATTTAATGATGGGTTCTAATGTCTCCTCTGGTCTTCCTGACCATTTAATGATGGATTCTAATGTCTCCTCTGACCTCCCTGACCATTTAATGATGGGTTCTAATGTCTCCTCTGGTCTTCCTGACCATTTAATGATGGGTTCTAATGTCTCCTCTGGTCTCCCTGACCATTTAATGATGGATTCTAATGTCTCCTCTGGTCTCCCTGACCATTTAATGATGGATTCTAATGTCTCCTCTGGTCTTCCTGACCATTTAATGATGGATTCTAATGTCTCCTCTGACCTCCCTGACCATTTAATGATGGATTCTAATGTCTCCTCTGACCTCCCTGACCATTTAATGATGGATTCTAATGTCTCCTCTGGTCTCCCTGACCATTTAATGATGGGTTCTAATGTCTCCTCTGGTCTTCCTGACCATTTAATGATGGGTTCTAATGTCTCCTCTGGTCTTCCTGACCATTTAATGATGGGTTCTAATGTCTCCTCTGGTCTTCCTGACCATTTAATGATGGATTCTAATGTCTCCTCTGACCTTCCTGACCATTTAATGATGGATTCTAATGTCTCCTCTGACCTTCCTGACCATTTAATGATGGATTCTAATGTCTCCTCTGACCTCCCTGACCATTTAATGATGGGTTCTAATGTCTCCTCTGGTCTTCCTGACCATTTAATGATGGGTTCTAATGTCTCCTCTGGTCTTCCTGACCATTTAATGATGGGTTCTAATGTCTCCTCTGGTCTTCCTGACCATTTAATGATGGGTTCTAATGTCTCCTCTGGTCTTCCTGACCATTTAATGATGGGTTCTAATGTCTCCTCTGGTCTTCCTGACCATTTAATGATGGATTCTAATGTCTCCTCTGGTCTTCCTGACCATTTAATGATGGATTCTAATGTCTCCTCTGACCTCCCTGACCATTTAATGATGGATTCTAATGTCTCCTCTGACCTCCTGACCATTTAATGATGGATTCTAATGTCTCCTCTGACCTCCCTGACCATTTAATGATGGGTTCTAATGTCTCCTCCGGTCTTCCTGACCATTTAATGATGGGTTCTAATGTCTCCTCTGGTCTTCCTGACCATTTAATGATGGGTTCTAATGTCTCCTCTGGTCTTCCTGACCATTTAATGATGGATTCTAATGTCTCCTCTGGTCTTCCTGACCATTTAATGATGGGTTCTAATGTCTCCTCTGACCTTCCTGACCATTTAATGATGGATTCTAATGTCTCCTCTGACCTCCCTGACCATTTAATGATGGGTTCTAATGTCTCCTCTGGTCTTCCTGACCATTTAATGATGGGTTCTAATGTCTCCTCTGGTCTTCCTGACCATTTAATGATGGATTCTAATGTCTCCTCTGGTCTTCCTGACCATTTAATGATGGGTTCTAATGTCTCCTCTGACCTCCCTGACCATTTAATGATGGGTTCTAATGTCTCCTCTGGTCTGACCATTTAATGATGGATTCTAATGTCTCCTCTGGTCTTCCTGACCATTTAATGATGGGTTCTAATGTCTCCTCTGGTCTTCCTGACCATTTAATGATGGATTCTAATGTCTCCTCTGGTCTGACCATTTAATGATGGATTCTAATGTCTCCTCTGGTCTTCCTGACCATTTAATGATGGATTCTAATGTCTCCTCTGGTCTTCCTGACCATTTAATGATGGATTCTAATGTCTCCTCTGGTCTTCCTGACCATTTAATGATGGGTTCTAATGTCTCCTCTGACCTCCCTGACCATTTAATGATGGGTTCTAATGTCTCCTCTGACCTCCCTGACCATTTAATGATGGGTTCTAATGTCTCCTCTGGTCTTCCTGACCATTTAATGATGGGTTCTAATGTCTCCTCTGGTCTTCCTGACCATTTAATGATGGATTCTAATGTCTCCTCTGGTCTTCCTGACCATTTAATATGATGGATTCTAATGTCTCCTCTGGTCTTCCTGACCATTTAATGATGGGTTCTAATGTCTCCTCTGACCTCCCTGACCATTTAATGATGGGTTCTAATGTCTCCTCTGACCTCCCTGACCATTTAATGATGGGTTCTAATGTCTCCTCTGGTCTTCCTGACCATTTAATGATGGATTCTAATGTCTCCTCTGGTCTTCCTGACCATTTAATGATGGATTCTAATGTCTCCTCTGGTCTTCCTGACCATTTAATGATGGATTCTAATGTCTCCTCTGGTCTTCCTGACCATTTAATGATGGATTCTAATGTCTCCTCTGGTCTTCCTGACCATTTAATGATGGGTTCTAATGTCTCCTCTGACCTCCCTGACCATTTAATGATGGGTTCTAATGTCTCCTCTGGTCTTCCTGACCATTTAATGATGGGTTCTAATGTCTCCTCTGGTCTTCCTGACCATTTAATGATGGGTTCTAATGTCTCCTCTGGTCTTCCTGACCATTTAATGATGGGTTCTAATGTCTCCTCTGGTCTTCCTGACGATTTAATGATGGGTTCTAATGTCTCCTCTGGTCTCCCTGACCATTTAATGATGGGTTCTAATGTCTCCTCTGACCTCCCTGACCATTTAATGATGGGTTCTAATGTCTCCTCTGACCTCCCTGACCATTTAATGATGGGTTCTAATGTCTCCTCTGGTCTTCCTGACCATTTAATGATGGATTCTAATGTCTCCTCTGACCTCCCTGACCATTTAATGATGGGTTCTAATGTCTCCTCTGGTCTTCCTGACCATTTAATGATGGGTTCTAATGTCTCCTCTGGTCTCCCTGACCATTTAATGATGGATTCTAATGTCTCCTCTGGTCTCCCTGACCATTTAATGATGGATTCTAATGTCTCCTCTGAACTTCCTGACCATTTAATGATGGATTCTAATGTCTCCTCTGGTCTCCTGACCATTTAATGATGGGTTCTAATGTCTCCTCTGGTCTTCCTGACCATTTAATGATGGATTCTAATGTCTCCTCTGGTCTCCCTGACCATTTAATGATGGATTCTAATGTCTCCTCTGGTCTTCCTGACCATTTAATGATGGGTTCTAATGTCTCCTCTGACCTCCCTGACCATTTAATGATGGGTTCTAATGTCTCCTCTGGTCTGACCATTTAATGATGGATTATAATGTCTCCTCTGGTCTTACTGACCATTTAATGATGGATTCTAATGTCTCCTCTGGTCTTCCTGACCATTTAATGATGGGTTCTAATGTCTCCTCTGACCTCCCTGACCATTTAATGATGGATTCTAATGTCTCCTCTGGTCTGACCATTTAATGATGGATTCTAATGTCTCCTCTGGTCTTCCTGACCATTTAATGATGGATTCTAATGTCTCCTCTGGTCTTCCTGACCATTTAATGATGGATTCTAATGTCTCCTCTGGTCTTCCTGACCATTTAATGATGGGTTCTAATGTCTCCTCTGACCTCCCTGACCATTTAATGATGGGTTCTAATGTCTCCTCTGACCTCCCTGACCATTTAATGATGGGTTCTAATGTCTCCTCTGGTCTTCCTGACCATTTAATGATGGGTTCTAATGTCTCCTCTGGTCTTCCTGACCATTTAATGATGGATTCTAATGTCTCCTCTGGTCTTCCTGACCATTTAATGATGGATTCTAATGTCTCCTCTGGTCTTCCTGACCATTTAATGATGGGTTCTAATGTCTCCTCTGACCTCCCTGACCATTTAATGATGGGTTCTAATGTCTCCTCTGGTCTTCCTGACCATTTAATGATGGGTTCTAATGTCTCCTCTGGTCTTCCTGACCATTTAATGATGGATTCTAATGTCTCCTCTGGTCTTCCTGACCATTTAATGATGGATTCTAATGTCTCCTCTGGTCTTCCTGACCATTTAATGATGGATTCTAATGTCTCCTCTGGTCTTCCTGACCATTTAATGATGGATTCTAATGTCTCCTCTGGTCTTCCTGACCATTTAATGATGGGTTCTAATGTCTCCTCTGACCTCCCTGACCATTTAATGATGGGTTCTAATGTCTCTCTGGTCTTCCTGACCATTTAATGATGGGTTCTAATGTCTCCTCTGGTCTTCCTGACCATTTAATGATGGGTTCTAATGTCTCCTCTGGTCTTCCTGACCATTTAATGATGGGTTCTAATGTCTCCTCTGGTCTTCCTGACCATTTAATGATGGGTTCTAATGTCTCCTCTGGTCTCCCTGACCATTTAATGATGGGTTCTAATGTCTCCTCTGACCTCCCTGACCATTTAATGATGGGTTCTAATGTCTCCTCTGACCTCCCTGACCATTTAATGATGGGTTCTAATGTCTCCTCTGGTCTTCCTGACCATTTAATGATGGATTCTAATGTCTCCTCTGACCTCCCTGACCATTTAATGATGGGTTCTAATGTCTCCTCTGGTCTTCCTGACCATTTAATGATGGGTTCTAATGTCTCCTCTGGTCTCCCTGACCATTTAATGATGGATTCTAATGTCTCCTCTGGTCTCCCTGACCATTTAATGATGGATTCTAATGTCTCCTCTGAACTTCCTGACCATTTAATGATGGATTCTAATGTCTCCTCTGGTCTCCCTGACCATTTAATGATGGGTTCTAATGTCTCCTCTGGTCTTCCTGACCATTTAATGATGGATTCTAATGTCTCCTCTGGTCTCCCTGACCATTTAATGATGGATTCTAATGTCTCCTCTGACCTCCCTGACCATTTAATGATGGGTTCTAATGTCTCCTCTGGTCTGACCATTTAATGATGGATTCTAATGTCTCCTCTGGTCTTCCTGACCATTTAATGATGGGTTCTAATGTCTCCTCTGGTCTTCCTGACCATTTAATGATGGGTTCTAATGTCTCCTCTGACCTCCCTGACCATTTAATGATGGATTCTAATGTCTCCTCTGGTCTGACCATTTAATGATGGATTCTAATGTCTCCTCTGGTCTTCCTGACCATTTAATGATGGATTCTAATGTCTCCTCTGGTCTTCCTGACCATTTAATGATGGATTCTAATGTCTCCTCTGGTCTTCCTGACCATTTAATGATGGGTTCTAATGTCTCCTCTGACCTCCCTGACCATTTAATGATGGGTTCTAATGTCTCCTCTGACCTCCCTGACCATTTAATGATGGGTTCTAATGTCTCCTCTGGTCTTCCTGACCATTTAATGATGGGTTCTAATGTCTCCTCTGGTCTTCCTGACCATTTAATGATGGATTCTAATGTCTCCTCTGGTCTTCCTGACCATTTAATATGATGGATTCTAATGTCTCCTCTGGTCTTCCTGACCATTTAATGATGGGTTCTAATGTCTCCTCTGACCTCCCTGACCATTTAATGATGGGTTCTAATGTCTCCTCTGACCTCCCTGACCATTTAATGATGGGTTCTAATGTCTCCTCTGGTCTTCCTGACCATTTAATGATGGATTCTAATGTCTCCTCTGGTCTTCCTGACCATTTAATGATGGATTATAATGTCTCCTCTGGTCTTCCTGACCATTTAATGATGGATTCTAATGTCTCCTCTGGTCTTCCTGACCATTTAATGATGGGTTCTAATGTCTCCTCTGACCTCCCTGACCATTTAATGATGGGTTCTAATGTCTCCTCTGGTCTTCCTGACCATTTAATGATGGATTATAATGTCTCCTCTGGTCTTCCTGACCATTTAATGATGGATTCTAATGTCTCCTCTGGTCTTCCTGACCATTTAATGATGGGTTCTAATGTCTCCTCTGGTCTCCCTGACCATTTAATGATGGGTTCTAATGTCTCCTCTGGTCTTCCTGACCATTTAATGATGGGTTCTAATGTCTCCTCTGGTCTTCCTGACCATTTAATGATGGGTTCTAATGTCTCCTCTGGTCTTCCTGACCATTTAATGATGGGTTCTAATGTCTCATCTGGTCTTCCTGACCATTTAATGATGGATTCTAATGTCTCCTCTGGTCTCCCTGACCATTTAATGATGGATTCTAATGTCTCCTCTGGTCTTCCTGACCATTTAATGATGGATTCTAATGTCTCCTCTGGTCTTCCTGACCATTTAATGATGGATTCTAATGTCTCCTCTGACCTCCCTGACCATTTAATGATGGGTTCTAATGTCTCCTCTGGCCTTCCTGACCATTTAATGATGGATTCTAATGTCTCCTCTGACCTCCCTGACCATTTAATGATGGATTCTAATGTCTCCTCTGACCTCCCTGACCATTTAATGATGGGTTCTAATGTCTCCTCTGACCTCCCTGACCATTGAATGATGGATTCTAATGTCTCCTCTGACCTCCCTGACCATTTAATGATGGGTTCTAATGTCTCCTCTGGCCTTCCTGACCATTTAATGATGGATTCTAATGTCTCCTCTGGTCTTCCTGACCATTTAATGATGGGTTCTAATGTCTCCTCTGGCCTTCCTGACCATTTAATGATGGATTCTAATGTCTCCTCTGGTCTCCCTGACCATTTAATGATGGGTTCTAATGTCTCCTCTGGTCTCCCTGACCATTTAATGATGGGTTCTAATGTCTCCTCTGGTCTCCCTGACCATTTAATGATGGGTTCTAATGTCTCCTCTGGTCTTCCTGACCATTTAATGATGGGTTCTAATGTCTCCTCTGGTCTCCCTGACCATTTAATGATGGGTTCTAATGTCTCCTCTGGTCTCCCTGACCATTTAATGATGGGTTCTAATGTCTCCTCTGACCTCCCTGACCATTTAATGATGGGTTCTAATGTCTCCTCTGACCTCCCTGACCATTTAATGATGGATTCTAATGTCTCCTCTGGTCTTCCTGACCATTTAATGATGGATTCTAATGTCTCCTCTGGCCTTCCTGACCATTTAATGATGGATTCTAATGTCTCCTCTGGTCTTCCTGACCATTTAATGATGGGTTCTAATGTCTCCTCTGGTCTTCCTGACCATTTAATGATGGGTTCTAATGTCTCCTCTGGTCTTCCTGACCATTTAATGATGGATTCTAATGTCTCCTCTGGTCTTCCTGACCATTTAATGATGGGTTCTAATGTCTCCTCTGGTCTTCCTGACCATTTAATGATGGGTTCTAATGTCTCCTCTGGTCTTCCTGACCATTTAATGATGGGTTCTAATGTCTCCTCTGGTCTTCCTGACCATTTAATGATGGGTTCTAATGTCTCCTCTGGTCTTCCTGACCATTTAATGATGGGTTCTAATGTCTCCTCTGGTCTTCCTGACCATTTAATGATGGATTCTAATGTCTCCTCTGGTCTTCCTGACCATTTAATGATGGATTCTAATGTCTCCTCTGGTCTTCCTGACCATTTAATGATGGGTTCTAATGTCTTCTCTGGTCTTCCTGACCATTTAATGATGGGTTCTAATCTCTCCTCTGGTCTTCCTGACCATTTAATGATGGATTCTAATGTCTCCTCTGGTCTTCCTGACCATTTAATGATGGATTCTAATGTCTCCTCTGGTCTTCCTGACCATTTAATGATGGGTTCTAATCTCTCCTCTGGTCTTCCTGACCATTTAATGATGGATTCTAATGTCTCCTCTGGTCTTCCTGACCATTTAATGATGGATTCTAATGTCTCCTCTGGTCTTCCTGACCATTTAATGATGGATTCTAATGTCTCCTCTGGTCTTCCTGACCATTTAATGATGGATTCTAATGTCTCCTCTGGTCTTCCTGACCATTTAATGATGGATTCTAATGTCTCCTCTGGTCTTCCTGACCATTTAATGATGGATTCTAATGTCTCCTCTGACCTCCCTGACCATTTAATGATGGATTCTAATGTCTCCTCTGACCTCCCTGACCATTTAATGATGGATTCTAATGTCTCCTCTGGTCTTCCTGACCATTTAATGATGGATTCTAATGTCTCCTCTGGTCTTCCTGACCATTTAATGATGGATTCTAATGTCTCCTCTGGTCTTCCTGACCATTTAATGATGGATTCTAATGTCTCCTCTGGTCTTCCTGACCATTTAATGATGGGTTCTAATGTCTCCTCTGGTCTTCCTGACCATTTAATGATGGATTCTAATGTCTCCTCTGGTCTCCCTGACCATTTAATGATGGATTCTAATGTCTCCTCTGACCTCCCTGACCATTGAATGATGGATTCTAATGTCTCCTCTGACCTCCCTGACCATTTAATGATGGGTTCTAATGTCTCCTCTGGCCTTCCTGACCATTTAATGATGGATTCTAATGTCTCCTCTGGTCTTCCTGACCATTTAATGATGGGTTCTAATGTCTCCTCTGGCCTTCCTGACCATTTAATGATGGATTCTAATGTCTCCTCTGGTCTCCCTGACCATTTAATGATGGGTTCTAATGTCTCCTCTGGTCTCCCTGACCATTTAATGATGGGTTCTAATGTCTCCTCTGGTCTCCCTGACCATTTAATGATGGGTTCTAATGTCTCCTCTGGTCTTCCTGACCATTTAATGATGGGTTCTAATGTCTCCTCTGGTCTCCCTGACCATTTAATGATGGGTTCTAATGTCTCCTCTGGTCTTCCTGACCATTTAATGATGGGTTCTAATGTCTCCTCTGACCTCCCTGACCATTTAATGATGGATTCTAATGTCTCCTCTGGTCTTCCTGACCATTTAATGATGGGTTCTAATGTCTCCTCTGGTCTTCCTGACCATTTAATGATGGGTTCTAATGTCTCCTCTGGTCTTCCTGACCATTTAATGATGGATTCTAATGTCTCCTCTGGTCTTCCTGACCATTTAATGATGGATTCTAATGTCTCCTCTGGTCTTCCTGACCATTTAATGATGGGTTCTAATGTCTTCTCTGGTCTTCCTGACCATTTAATGATGGGTTCTAATCTCCTCTGGTCTTCCTGACCATTTAATGATGGATTCTAATGTCTCCTCTGGTCTTCCTGACCATTTAATGATGGATTCTAATGTCTCCTCTGGTCTTCCTGACCATTTAATGATGGGTTCTAATGTCTCCTCTGGTCTTCCTGACCATTTAATGATGGATTCTAATGTCTCCTCTGGTCTTCCTGACCATTTAATGATGGGTTCTAATGTCTCCTCTGGTCTTCCTGACCATTTAATGATGGATTCTAATGTCTCCTCTGACCTCCCTGACCATTTAATGATGGGTTCTAATGTCTCCTCTGGCCTTCCTGACCATTTAATGATGGATTCTAATGTCTCCTCTGACCTCCCTGACCATTTAATGATGGATTCTAATGTCTCCTCTGACCTCCCTGACCATTTAATGATGGGTTCTAATGTCTCCTCTGACCTCCCTGACCATTGAATGATGGATTCTAATGTCTCCTCTGACCTCCCTGACCATTTAATGATGGGTTCTAATGTCTCCTCTGGCCTTCCTGACCATTTAATGATGGATTCTAATGTCTCCTCTGGTCTTCCTGACCATTTAATGATGGGTTCTAATGTCTCCTCTGGCCTTCCTGACCATTTAATGATGGATTCTAATGTCTCCTCTGGTCTTCCTGACCATTTAATGATGGATTCTAATGTCTCCTCTGGCCTTCCTGACCATTTAATGATGGGTTCTAATGTCTCCTCTGGTCTTCCTGACCATTTAATGATGGATTCTAATGTCTCCTCTGGTCTCCCTGACCATTTAATGATGGATTCTAATGTCTCCTCTGGTCTTCCTGACCATTTAATGATGGATTCTAATGTCTCCTCTGGTCTTCCTGACCATTTAATGATGGGTTCTAATGTCTCCTCTGGTCTTCCTGACCATTTAATGATGGGTTCTAATGTCTCCTCTGGTCTTCCTGACCATTTAATGATGGATTCTAATGTCTCCTCTGGTCTTCCTGACCATTTAATGATGGATTCTAATGTCTCCTCTGGTCTTCCTGACCATTTAATGATGGGTTCTAATGTCTCCTCTGGTCTTCCTGACCATTTAATGATGGGTTCTAATGTCTCCTCTGGTCTTCCTGACCATTTAATGATGGATTCTAATGTCTCCTCTGGTCTTCCTGACCATTTAATGATGGATTCTAATGTCTCCTCTGGTCTTCCTGACCATTTAATGATGGGTTCTAATGTCTCCTCTGGTCTTCCTGACCATTTAATGATGGATTCTAATGTCTCCTCTGGTCTTCCTGACCATTTAATGATGGGTTCTAATGTCTCCTCTGGTCTTCCTGACCATTTAATGATGGATTCTAATGTCTCCTCTGGTCTCCCTGACCATTTAATGATGGATTCTAATGTCTCCTCTGACCTCCCTGACCATTGAATGATGGATTCTAATGTCTCCTCTGACCTCCCTGACCATTTAATGATGGGTTCTAATGTCTCCTCTGGCCTTCCTGACCATTTAATGATGGATTCTAATGTCTCCTCTGGTCTTCCTGACCATTTAATGATGGGTTCTAATGTCTCCTCTGGCCTTCCTGACCATTTAATGATGGATTCTAATGTCTCCTCTGGTCTCCCTGACCATTTAATGATGGGTTCTAATGTCTCCTCTGGTCTCCCTGACCATTTAATGATGGGTTCTAATGTCTCCTCTGGTCTCCCTGACCATTTAATGATGGGTTCTAATGTCTCCTCTGGTCTTCCTGACCATTTAATGATGGGTTCTAATGTCTCCTCTGGTCTCCCTGACCATTTAATGATGGGTTCTAATGTCTCCTCTGGTCTTCCTTACCATTTAATGATGGATTCTAATGTCTCCTCTGACCTCCCTGACCATTTAATGATGGATTCTAATGTCTCCTCTGGTCTTCCTGACCATTTAATGATGGATTCTAATGTCTCCTCTGGTCTTCCTGACCATTTAATGATGGGTTCTAATGTCTTCTCTGGTCTTCCTGACCATTTAATGATGGGTTCTAATCTCTCCTCTGGTCTTCCTGACCATTTAATGATGGATTCTAATGTCTCCTCTGGTCTTCCTGACCATTTAATGATGGATTCTAATGTCTCCTCTGGTCTTCCTGACCATTTAATGATGGGTTCTAATGTCTCCTCTGGTCTTCCTGACCATTTAATGATGGATTCTAATGTCTCCTCTGGTCTTCCTGACCATTTAATGATGGGTTCTAATGTCTCCTCTGGTCTTCCTGACCATTTAATGATGGATTCTAATGTCTCCTCTGACCTCCCTGACCATTTAATGATGGGTTCTAATGTCTCCTCTGGCCTTCCTGACCATTTAATGATGGATTCTAATGTCTCCTCTGACCTCCCTGACCATTTAATGATGGATTCTAATGTCTCCTCTGACCTCCCTGACCATTTAATGATGGGTTCTAATGTCTCCTCTGACCTCCCTGACCATTGAATGATGGATTCTAATGTCTCCTCTGACCTCCCTGACCATTTAATGATGGGTTCTAATGTCTCCTCTGGCCTTCCTGACCATTTAATGATGGATTCTAATGTCTCCTCTGGTCTTCCTGACCATTTAATGATGGGTTCTAATGTCTCCTCTGGCCTTCCTGACCATTTAATGATGGATTCTAATGTCTCCTCTGGTCTTCCTGACCATTTAATGATGGATTCTAATGTCTCCTCTGGCCTTCCTGACCATTTAATGATGGGTTCTAATGTCTCCTCTGGTCTTCCTGACCATTTAATGATGGATTCTAATGTCTCCTCTGGTCTCCCTGACCATTTAATGATGGATTCTAATGTCTCCTCTGGTCTTCCTGACCATTTAATGATGGATTCTAATGTCTCCTCTGGTCTTCCTGACCATTTAATGATGGATTCTAATGTCTCCTCTGGTCTTCCTGACCATTTAATGATGGGTTCTAATGTCTCCTCTGGTCTTCCTGACCATTTAATGATGGATTCTAATGTCTCCTCTGGTCTTCCTGACCATTTAATGATGGGTTCTAATGTCTCCTCTGGTCTTCCTGACCATTTAATGATGGATTCTAATGTCTCCTCTGGTCTCCCTGACCATTTAATGATGGATTCTAATGTCTCCTCTGGACCATTGAATGATGGATTCTAATGTCTCCTCTGACCTCCCTGACCATTTAATGATGGGTTCTAATGTCTCCTCTGGTCTTCCTGACCATTTAATGATGGATTCTAATGTCTCCTCTGGTCTTCCTGACCATTTAATGATGGGTTCTAATGTCTCCTCTGGCCTTCCTGACCATTTAATGATGGATTCTAATGTCTCCTCTGGTCTCCTGACCATTTAATGATGGGTTCTAATGTCTCCTCTGGTCTTCCTGACCATTTAATGATGGGTTCTAATGTCTCCTCTGGTCTCCCTGACCATTTAATGATGGGTTCTAATGTCTCCTCTGGTCTTCCTGACCATTTAATGATGGGTTCTAATGTCTCCTCTGGTCTCCCTGACCATTTAATGATGGGTTCTAATGTCTCCTCTGGTCTTCCTTACCATTTAATGATGGATTCTAATGTCTCCTCTGACCTCCCTGACCATTTAATGATGGATTCTAATGTCTCCTCTGGTCTTCCTGACCATTTAATGATGGATTCTAATGTCTCCTCTGGTCTTCCTGACCATTTAATGATGGGTTCTAATGTCTTCTCTGGTCTTCCTGACCATTTAATGATGGGTTCTAATCTCTCCTCTGGTCTTCCTGACCATTTAATGATGGATTCTAATGTCTCCTCTGGTCTTCCTGACCATTTAATGATGGATTCTAATGTCTCCTCTGGTCTTCCTGACCATTTAATGATGGATTCTAATGTCTCCTCTGGTCTTCCTGACCATTTAATGATGGGTTCTAATGTCTCCTCTGGTCTTCCTGACCATTTAATGATGGATTCTAATGTCTCCTCTGGTCTCCCTGACCATTTAATGATGGATTCTAATGTCTCCTCTGACCTCCCTGACCATTGAATGATGGATTCTAATGTCTCCTCTGACCTCCCTGACCATTTAATGATGGGTTCTAATGTCTCCTCTGGCCTTCCTGACCATTTAATGATGGGTTCTAATGTCTCCTCTGGTCTCCCTGACCATTTAATGATGGATTCTAATGTCTCCTCTGGCCTTCCTGACCATTTAATGATGGATTCTAATGTCTCCTCTGGTCTCCCTGACCATTTAATGATGGGTTCTAATGTCTCCTCTGGTCTTCCTGACCATTTAATGATGGGTTCTAATGTCTCCTCTGGTCTTCCTGACCATTTAATGATGGGTTCTAATGTCTCCTCTGGTCTTCCTGACCATTTAATGATGGGTTCTAATGTCTCCTCTGACCTCCCTGACCATTTAATGATGGATTCTAATGTCTCCTCTGGTCTCCCTGACCATTTAATGATGGGTTCTAATGTCTCCTCTGGTCTTCCTGACCATTTAATGATGGATTCTAATGTCTCCTCTGACCATTTAATGATGGATTCTAATGTCTCCTCTGGTCTTCCTGACCATTTAATGATGGGTTCTAATGTCTCCTCTGGTCTTCCTGACCATTTAATGATGGATTCTAATGTCTCCTCTGGTCTTCCTGACCATTTAATGATGGGTTCTAATGTCTCCTCTGGTCTTCCTGACCATTTAATGATGGATTCTAATGTCTCCTCTGGTCTTCCCTGACCATTTAATGATGGATTCTAATGTCTCCTCTGGTCTTCCTGACCATTTAATGATGGGTTCTAATGTCTCCTCTGGTCTTCCTGACCATTTAATGATGGATTCTAATGTCTCCTCTGGTCTCCTGACCATTTAATGATGGATTCTAATGTCTCCTCTGGTCTTCCTGACCATTTAATGATGGATTCTAATGTCTCCTCTGGTCTTCCTGACCATTTAATGATGGATTCTAATGTCTCCTCTGGTCCTCCCTGACCATTTAATGATGGGTTCTAATGTCTCCTCTGGCCTTCCTGACCATTTAATGATGGATTCTAATGTCTCCTCTGACTCCCTGACCATTTAATGATGGATTCTAATGTCTCCTCTGACCTCCCTGACCATTTAATGATGGGTTCTAATGTCTCCTCTGACCTCCCTGACCATTTAATGATGGATTCTAATGTCTCCTCTGACCTCCCTGACCATTTAATGATGGGTTCTAATGTCTCCTCTGGCCTTCCTGACCATTTAATGATGGATTCTAATGTCTCCTCTGGTCTTCCTGACCATTTAATGATGGGTTCTAATGTCTCCTCTGGCCTTCCTGACCATTTAATGATGGATTCTAATGTCTCCTCTGGTCTTCCTGACCATTTAATGATGGATTCTAATGTCTCCTCTGGCCTTCCTGACCATTTAATGATGGGTTCTAATGTCTCCTCTGGTCTTCCTGACCATTTAATGATGGATTCTAATGTCTCCTCTGGTCTCCCTGACCATTTAATGATGGATTCTAATGTCTCCTCTGGTCTTCCTGACCATTTAATGATGGATTCTAATGTCTCCTCTGGTCTTCCTGACCATTTAATGATGGATTCTAATGTCTCCTCTGGTCTTCCTGACCATTTAATGATGGATTCTAATGTCTCCTCTGGTCTTCCTGACCATTTAATGATGGATTCTAATGTCTCCTCTGGTCTTCCTGACCATTTAATGATGGATTCTAATGTCTCCTCTGGTCTTCCTGACCATTTAATGATGGATTCTAATGTCTCCTCTGACCTCCCTGACCATTTAATGATGGATTCTAATGTCTCCTCTGGTCTTCCTGACCATTTAATGATGGATTCTAATGTCTCCTCTGGTCTTCCTGACCATTTAATGATGGATTCTAATGTCTCCTCTGGTCTTCCTGACCATTTAATGATGGATTCTAATGTCTCCTCTGGTCTTCCTGACCATTTAATGATGGATTCTAATGTCTCCTCTGGTCTTCCTGACCATTTAATGATGGGTTCTAATGTCTCCTCTGGTCTTCCTGACCATTTAATGATGGATTCTAATGTCTCCTCTGGTCTCCCTGACCATTTAATGATGGATTCTAATGTCTCCTCTGGTCTTCCTGACCATTTAATGATGGATTCTAATGTCTCCTCTGGTCTTCCTGACCATTTAATGATGGGTTCTAATGTCTCCTCTGACCTCCCTGACCATTTAATGATGGATTCTAATGTCTCCTCTGACCTCCCTGACCATTTAATGATGGATTCTAATGTCTCCTCTGACCTCCCTGACCATTTAATGATGGGTTCTAATGTCTCCTCTGGTCTCCCTGACCATTTAATGATGGATTCTAATGTCTCCTCTGGTCTCCCTGACCATTTAATGATGGGTTCTAATGTCTCCTCTGGTCTTCCTGACCATTTAATGATGGGTTCTAATGTCTCCTCTGGTCTTCCTGACCATTTAATGATGGGTTCTAATGTCTCCTCTGGTCTTCCTGACCATTTAATGATGGGTTCTAATGTCTCCTCTGGTCTTCCTGACCATTTAATGATGGGTTCTAATGTCTCCTCTGGCCTTCCTGACCATTTAATGATGGATTCTAATGTCTCCTCTGGTCTTCCTGACCATTTAATGATGGGTTCTAATGTCTCCTCTGGCCTTCCTGACCATTTAATGATGGATTCTAATGTCTCCTCTGGTCTTCCTGACCATTTAATGATGGATTCTAATGTCTCCTCTGGCCTTCCTGACCATTTAATGATGGGTTCTAATGTCTCCTCTGGTCTTCCTGACCATTTAATGATGGATTCTAATGTCTCCTCTGGTCTTCCTGACCATTTAATGATGGATTCTAATGTCTCCTCTGGTCTTCCTGACCATTTAATGATGGATTCTAATGTCTCCTCTGACCTCCCTGACCATTTAATGATGGATTCTAATGTCTCCTCTGGTCTTCCTGACCATTTAATGATGGATTCTAATGTCTCCTCTGGTCTCCCTGACCATTTAATGATGGATTCTAATGTCTCCTCTGGTCTTCCTGACCATTTAATGATGGATTCTAATGTCTCCTCTGGTCTTCCTGACCATTTAATGATGGATTCTAATGTCTCCTCTGGTCTTCCTGACCATTTAATGATGGATTCTAATGTCTCCTCTGGTCTTCCTGACCATTTAATGATGGATTCTAATGTCTCCTCTGACCTCCCTGACCATTTAATGTTGGATTCTAATGTCTCCTCTGGTCTTCCTGACCATTTAATGATGGATTCTAATGTCTCCTCTGGTCTTCCTGACCATTTAATGATGGATTCTAATGTCTCCTCTGGTCTTCCTGACCATTTAATGATGGATTCTAATGTCTCCTCTGGTCTTCCTGACCATTTAATGATGGATTCTAATGTCTCCTCTGGTCTTCCTGACCATTTAATGATGGGTTCTAATGTCTCCTCTGGTCTTCCTGACCATTTAATGATGGATTCTAATGTCTCCTCTGGTCTCCCTGACCATTTAATGATGGATTCTAATGTCTCCTCTGGTCTTCCTGACCATTTAATGATGGATTCTAATGTCTCCTCTGGTCTTCCTGACCATTTAATGATGGGTTCTAATGTCTCCTCTGACCTCCCTGACCATTTAATGATGGATTCTAATGTCTCCTCTGACCTCCCTGACCATTTAATGATGGATTCTAATGTCTCCTCTGACCTCCCTGACCATTTAATGATGGATTCTAATGTCTCCTCTGACCTCCCTGACCATTTAATGATGGATTCTAATGTCTCCTCTGGTCTTCCTGACCATTTAATGATGGATTCTAATGTCTCCTCTGACCTCCCTGACCATTTAATGATGGATTCTAATGTCTCCTCTGGTCTCCCTGACCATTTAATGATGGATTCTAATGTCTCCTCTGGTCTTCCTGACCATTTAATGATGGATTCTAATGTCTCCTCTGGTCTTCCTGACCATTTAATGATGGGTTCTAATGTCTCCTCTGAACTTCCTGACCATTTAATGATGGATTCTAATGTCTCCTCTGGTCTTCCTGACCATTTAATGATGGGTTCTAATGTCTCCTCTGAACTTCCTGACCATTTAATGATGGATTCTAATGTCTCCTCTGGTCTTCCTGACCATTTAATGATGGATTCTAATGTCTCCTCTGGTCTTCCTGACCATTTAATGATGGATTCTAATGTCTCCTCTGGTCTGACCATTTAATGATGGATTCTATTGATGTGAAGGATAAAGCCGATATTGTAGGAGTTTTAACACTCCATATCTGCTGGTTCAGTTTTTAATAATAGTGGGTCCCAGGCCTCTAATGTCAGCTCTGTTACAGTCAACTATGATATAGGCCCTCATGTGAACCATTTTAACATTGAGCCTGTTTCTTATGCTGAGGTCAATAAAGCACTAAAGGCAATAGACACTAAAAAAGTCTGCAGGTCCAGACAACCTGGACCCCCTACCTCTTAAAGATAGCAACTGGTATTATCACTGAACCTGTGGCTCACATTTTCAACTTGAGTCTCTTGACCAATTCCATAACCAGCATTTGAAAAACAGCTCATGACCTCCCACTGCTGAAGGGTGGAGATCCCTCAGATGCTAATAAC
Source organism: Oncorhynchus gorbuscha (assembly GCF_021184085.1). Taxonomy (NCBI): domain Eukaryota; kingdom Metazoa; phylum Chordata; class Actinopteri; order Salmoniformes; family Salmonidae; genus Oncorhynchus; species Oncorhynchus gorbuscha. Next base: position 9,167,324 of record NC_060182.1, on the reverse strand, counting down.
TATCTTCCTATCTCTAAACTCCCTATCCTAGCCAAAGTCTATGAATCTTTAGTGAACTCACAGTTAAAAAACGTCTTAAATAAAGGAGAACATACTGAGCAGGGTTCAGTCTGGCTTTAGATCAGGACTCAGCACCACAACTGCAGCTATGGCAGTGGCCAATGACATCATTAATGCACTTTAAAAAATGCAACATTGTGCTCCTCTGTTTGTGGATTTATCAAAGGCCTTTGATTCAGTTGACCATGAATTGTGGCTAGCTAGACTCAGAACATTGGTCTCAGTGAAGGGACAGTAAACTGGTTAAGGAACTATCTTTCTGACAGAACACAATGTGTTTAATATGCTGCCAATCACAAGTCTAGCTTTCTTGAGATTGATAGAGGTGTGCTCCAGGGTTCCATTTTAGCTCCTGTGTTGTTCTCAATTTGTATTAATGATTCGTGAAATGGGATGCAACCAGCAAAGTTACATCTATATGCAGATCAAACAGTCATATATTCATGTGCTCCTTCTCTGGTTCAGGCTGTTGAAGAGCTCCAGACTGCAGGCCTCCCTTTATGGTCTCACACTGGTCTTGTATGTACAAAAAACAAAATTCATGACCTTTACCAGAGCTCACACTCAGCCAGAGAAGGTTAGCATTGTTACATCTGGCAGCTCACCCATTGAAAAGGTGTCATCCTACAAATACCAAGATATATGGTTGGATGACAAGTTGTTCTTTGAAGTTCATATGGATAATCTTGAAAGGAAGCTTAAATTGAAATTGGGTTTTTATTTTTGTAATAGGGCTTGTTTCCTGCATATGGCTAGAATGAAGCTTGTTCGGCCCACTTTTTTTCTGTAATTGATTATGGCGACTTGTTGTATGTGCTTGCAGCCTCCTCCGTCTAACAGAGACTGGACCTCTGTTTATCATGCAGCCTCCTCCGTCTTACAGAGACTGGACCTCTGTTTATCATGCAGCCTCCTCCGTCTTACAGAGACTGGACCTCTGTTTATCATGCAGCCTCCTCCGTCTTACAGAGACTGGACCTCTGTTTATCATGCAGCCTCCTCCGTCTTACAGAGACTCTGTTTATCATGCAGCCTCCTCCGTCTAACAGAGACTCTGTTTATCATGCAGCCTCCTCCGTCTAACAGAGACTCTGTTTATCATGCAGCCTCCTCCGTCTAACAGAGACTCTGTTTATCATGCAGCCTCCTCCGTCTAACAGAGACTCTGTTTATCATGCAGCCTCCTCCGTCTAACAGAGACTCTGTTTATCATGCAGCCTCCTCCGTCTAACAGAGACTCTGTTTATCATGCAGCCTCCTCCGTCTAACAGAGACTCTGTTTATCATGCAGCCTCCTCCGTCTAACAGAGACTCTGTTTATCATGCAGCCTCCTCCGTCTTACAGAGACTGGACCTCTGTTTATCATGCAGCCTCCTCCGTCTTACAGAGACTGGACCTCTGTTTATCATGCAGCCTCCTCCGTCTTACAGAGACTGGACTCTTGACTGTTTATCATACATCCTTGTGCTTTATTACAAATGCCAAGTCACTCACCCACCATTGCACCTTGTACCAAATGGTGGGCTGGACCTCACTTTATATACTCAGAAAGATACATTTGTATGTGTTCATCTACAACGCCCTTTTGGGTAAACTCCCTCTTTACCTCTGTAGTCTGGTCTCCTTCACCATCAGCAATTACCATACCCGGTCTGCTAGGTGGTTGCTACTGAAGTCCCCAGGACATTTACAGTATTAGGCAAGACTGCCTTCTCTTCTTGTGCACCAGAGGCATGGAATAGTCTACATTTACACAGCTTTTTTTTAATGCTGGATCATGTTGTTGTATTGTATGTTTTCATTCTGTAATGTATTGATTGTTGCTGCCTTCTTGGTCTCCCTTGAAAAAGAGACTCTGGGTTTTCCTGGTTAAATAAAGGTCAAATACAAAAACAACATTTAAAAAACAGGTCAAAGTTAAGACACATAATTAAAAAAGATAAATACAGACTGACAGGTGTATCCATCGCCGATCCACCTTTCATTTTCCATTTGTTTTGTCTTGTCTTCCCACGCACCTGGTTTCAATTCCATCATTACATGTGTATTTAACCCTCTGTTCCCCGTGCCTGTGCACGTTATGCTGGTGTGTAAACGGGTTTTGTTTACCCATTGATTTATTGTTCTGTTTACTGTGGTTTTGTTTATTAAACTGCTCCGTTGTAAATCTGTTTTTGCTCTCGCTGCGCCTGCCTTCTCTGCCGTCAGTATGCACCCCTACACCAATCTACAAAACCTTTGAAACATATTAAGGTAACTCACAGGAAAAGTCTTTTACCCCCTACACCAATCTACAAAACCTTTGAAACATATTAAGGTAACTCACAGGAAAAGTATTTTACCCCCTACACCAATCTACAAAACCTTTGAAACATATTAAGGTAACTCACAGGAAAAGTATTTTACCCCCTACACCAATCTACAAAACCTTTGAAACATATTAAGGTAACTCACAGGAAAAGTCTTTTACCTTTTTTAGCTACAAATCTAAAATATTAATCTTGATTTCTGTCTTAATACTCAACTATTCACAAACAGATGATTTCTTCTCCTCTCCTTTTTTAAGGAGTTGGTTATCAGCTCACCTCAATGGGTTTTCTTTTCCAGGGAACGTGAGTGGCAATTTATTATGGTTGAACTATGTTTTACAGGCAATATTCAATCTGTCACAAACATTTTTAGTTCACAACAACAAACATTTAGCTGAAATCAACATATTACAAATTGCTTTAAATTATCATATTTCTTTAATAAACGAATCCAAGTCATATAATACAAATGTGTTGTTAACGGCATAGTGATACAAGTGACGCAAAGGTTAAGGATTGTAATGCTGTTTTACATAGAATATGCCTTTATTTGCAAATGGCAATTAAAATAACCCATAATGACATCACAATACCCCGCAATGACTTCACAATACCCCACAATGACATCACAATACCCCGTAATGACATCACAATACCCCGTAATGACATCACAATACCCCGTAATGACATCACAACACCCCGTAATGACAAACCGAAAACAGGTTTTTATAATGCTTTGCACAGTTATTAAAAATACAAAAACAAAATACCTTATTTATCTCAGATCCTGTTTCCATTGATCATCCTTGAGATGTTTCTACAACTTGATTGGAGTCCATCTGTGGTAAATTCAATTGATTGGACATGATTGGGAAAGAGACACACCTCTCAGTATAGGATCCCACAGTTGACAGTGAATGTCAGAGCAAAAACCAAGCCACGACGTCGAAGGAATTATCCACAGAGCTCTGAGACAGGACTGTGTCGAGGCACAGATCTGGAGAAGGCTACCAAAACATGTCTGCAGCATTGAAGGTCCCCAAGAACACAGTGGTCTCCATCATTCTTAAATGGAAGAAGTTTGGAACGACCAAAACTCTTCATAGAGCTGGTCACCCGGACAAACTGAACAATCTGGGGAGAAGGGCCTTGGTCCCGATGGTCACTCTGAGTTCCTCTATGGAGATGGGAGAACCTTCCAGAAGGACAACCATCTCTGGAGCACTCCACCAATCAGGCCTTTATGGTAGAGTGGCCAGACAGAAGCCACTCCTCAGTAAAAGGCACATGACAGCCCACTTGGACTTTGCCAAAAGGCACCTAAAGACTATCAGACCATGAGAAACAAGATTCTCTGGTCTGATGACACCAATATGAAACTCTTTGGCCTGAATGCCAAGGGTCTCGTCTGGAGGAAACCTGTCACTATCCCTACGGTGAAGCATGGTGGTGGCAGCATCATGCTGTGGGGATGTTTTCAGTGGCAGGGACTGGGAGACTAGTCAGGATCGAGGAAAAGATGAACAGAGATTTTTGATGGAAAAATGGCCCCAGAGCACTCAGGACCTCATACTGGGGTGAAGGTTCACCTTCCAACAGGACAATGACCCTAAGCACACAGCCAAGACAACGCAGGAGTGGCTTCGGGACAGGTCTCAATGTCCTTGAGTGGCACAGCCAGATTACGGACTTGAACCCAATCGATCTGCAGAGAAGAATGGGTGAAACTCCTCAAATACAGAAGCGCCAAGCTTGTAGCATCATACCCAAGAAGCTGTAATCACTGCCAGAAGTGCTTCAACAAAATACTGAAAAGGGTCTGAATACTTATGTAAATGTGATATTTCAGTTTCATTTACAAAAAATGTATCAACCTGTTTTTGCTTTGTCGTAATGGGTTATTGTGTGTAGATTGATGAGGGGGGAAAAACAATTTCATCCATTTTATAATAAGGCTGTAACGTAACAAAATGTGGAAAATATCCACGGGTATATCGCTTTGTGTTTTGCAGAATGACTCTGGTTATATGTGATTAATGTCTCCTCACTAGTTAGCTGAGGTCTTGCATGGTGATAAGGCTCCTGGTTTATAATAGTGAACCAGGATAGTGTAGTCATTAATCAAAGCAGGAGTCCCTGTCCAGTTAACATTAATCAAGGCTGCATTATGATATTCTGATCAGATGATATGAATTAACTACCTGGGCTGTGATGGTTGGCCAACAAGAAAGTGCGAGCTGAACAGAAAATAAATCAGTGTATTAATAAAAGGAAAGGCAATTCTCTGCACTACTAAAAGGGTTGCTGCTATAATTAAGTATTTTCTGAGCAGCAGAATTAATGAGTTGGATTTTTCTAAAGCTGTAGGCTTCAGGATCCGTCCTCAACCTCACAAATGTCTGAAGACTTGGAGGACAATAGGCCTATGTACTGGAGGTACGCACGCACGCATAAGCACATCTTTCCATAAAAACTGTTGCTACCTAAGCAGGCCTTTCTTGGTTTGGATTTATGCGAACAATGACGACCACTTTGGTTATTGTTTCAGTGGTGTAAAAATGAAATGGAGCGACGAAGGCATTCTTTATAAGGCCCTGGGCTTTCCTATGCATTACCTGGTGTGGAAAATGCCCTGTGTTAAAAGTGAAGGATTGCTAACAGTGATGATCTAATGTTTGACCAATAACACTCACTCATGCATCATATTAACCAAGACCTCTAGCTTACCTCTTCAGAGCCACCAGGCCAATGTTCTGGGTTTATGCCTACTTCTTTGTCTAGAATGTTATTTGGAGATTTATACCGGGAATTGGTTGAATGAGGATTCCAATGTTTGCTATATAAGCTTTTTCCCAACAGGGGGAGTCAAGAACACATTAATTACAGCAGGGGGAGTCAATAACACGGGGAGTCAATAACAGGGGGAGTCAATTACACATTACAGCAGGGGAGTCAATTACACATTACAGCAGGGGGAGTCAATAACAGGGGAGTCAATAACACATTACAGCAGGGGGAGTCAATAACAGGGGAGTCAATAACACATTACAGCAGGGGAGTCAATAACAGGGGGAGTCAATAACACATTACAGCAGGGGGAGTCAATAACAGGGGAGTCAATAACAGGGGAGTCAATAACACATTACAGCAGGGGAGTCAATAACAGGGGAGTCAATAACAGGGGGAGTCAATTACACATTACAGCAGGGGAGTCAATAACAGGGGGAGTCAATAACAGGGGGAGTCAATTACACATTACAGCAGGGGAGTCAATTACACATTACAGCAGGGGAGTCAATAACAGGGGGAGTCAATAACACATTACAGCAGGGGAGTCAATTACACATTACAGCAGGGGAGTCAATAACAGGGGAGTCAATAACACATTACAGCAGGGGGGGAGTCAATAACAGGGGAGTCAATAACACATTACAGGGGGAGTCAATAACAGGGGAGTCAATTACACATTACAGCAGGGGAGTCAATAACACATTACAGCAGGGGAGTCAATTACAGCAGGGGAGTCAATAGTCAATAACACATTACAGCAGGGGAGTCAATAACAGGGGGAGTCAATAACAGGGGGAGTCAATTACACATTACAGCAGGGGAGTCAATAACACATTACAGCAGGGGAGTCAATAACAGGGGGAGTCAATAACACATTACAGCAGGGGGGAGTCAATAACAGGGGAGTCAATAACACATTACAGCAGGGGTCAATAACAGGGGGAGTCAATAACACATTACAGCAGGGGAGTCAATAACAGGGGGGGGGAGTCAATAACACATTACAGCAGGGGAGTCAATAACAGGGGAGTCAATAACACATTACAGCAGGGGAGTCAATAACAGGGGAGTCAATAACAGGGGAGTCAATTACACATTACAGCAGGGGAGTCAATTACACATTACAGCAGGGGAGTCAATAACAGGGGAGTCAATAACAGGGGAGTCAATAACACATTACAGCAGGGGAGTCAATAACAGGGGGAGTCAATAACACATTACAGCAGGGGAGTCAATAACAGGGGAGTCAATAACACATTACAGCAGGGGAGTCAATAACAGGGGAGTCAATAACAGGGGGAGTCAATAATACATTACAGCAGGGGAGTCAATAACAGGGGAGTCAATAACAGGGGAGTCAATAACAGGGGAGTCAATAACAGGGGGAGTCAATTACACATTACAGCAGGGGGAGTCAATAACAGTGGGAGTCAATAACAGGGGGAGTCAATAACAGGGGGAGTCAATTACACATTACAGCAGGGGGAGTCAATAACACATTACAGCAGGGGGAGTCAATAACAGGGGGAGTCAATAACAGGGGGAGTCAATTACACATTACAGCAGGGGGAGTCAATAACAGGGGGAGTCAATAACAGGGGGAGTCCGAAATTACAAGACCAAGTTATTGCTTCACAGCAATGATGATTTAAAATGTGAAGGCATTGACATGAATAAATATTTTTGAGGTAAAAAAGTAAAAAAGTATCTTAGCTACAGAAGGGAACATAAGGAATTAGAACCATCAGAAATACCCTACAATACAGTAGATAGAGGCAACTGTAGTGAAGGTCCTGCTCCCTGCTCTGACCAGGGTGTTTATCGACAAGTCAACCAGTCAATCTCTACTTCTGTGTACTGGCCAATCACCTCCCTAGCCCCATCTCCTTGGGTGTCAGGTGAATTTCTTTAAAGAGTGTGCGAAATGTGCATTTGGTTTGGTCAACAGCGTAGAAGCAGAGATTAAAGAGGAAGAGAGATACCCCACTCACTGAATTTCTCTTGTTCAATGATGGTCCATCTTTGGTACAACTGTATTAGAACCAGCATCAAAATCCAGTCTAGGTCCTGAATTGGGGATCTTTGTCTCAACAACAGAACAATCTGGATGGTTCCCTGTAGACCGGTCACCAGACACAGCGTATTCTCTTCTTCATCTTCATGGTCACGATGAAGTGTCAACTGCGCCCCCCCCAAAAAAATACAATGCAGCAATTCCACCTTTACACCATCCGGTTCACTAGGCTCGAGTCATCCGGCCTGTCTGGCAGTGTTCCACTCCACAGAGAGATTAGTTGTCCCTTGAAAATAACTTAATGATTTTTTTTTCTGTACTTTGCAATTAGAACAGTTCTCAGAGGAGGACAGTGGATGATGCAGTGTGTAGCCTATTTACAAAGCTATTTGAATCATTGCAAAACACACGTCTTTGGCGTTAACTCGGGGGAAATATTGCTTCGACATTGATCTTGGTAAGAGATGTGTTTGTTCTGTAATAGTAACTGCCGATTATTTTTTTATTTTTTTAAAAGGTCAATTAGCGGAGGTCAGGCTGCAGATCCAATGAAGATATGAAGTTCAGTTTACATGAAAACACTGTTTGAACTTCAGCTTGATCATACAGGGTGTGTGTGTGGTGTGTGGGGGGTTGGGGGGGGGTCTGGAACATTTATAGAGACTGACACTGGTCTCAGCTTCACAGAGGGAGAGAAAGAGAGACAAAGAGAGAGAGAGCGGGAGAGAGTGAGAGAGCGGGAGAGAGCGAGAGACAAAGAGAGAGAGAGAGCGGGAGAGAGCGAGAGAGCGGGAGAGAGAGAGAGAAAGAGAGCGAGAGAGAAAGAGAGCGAGAGAGCGAGAGAGAAAGAGAGACAAAGAGAGAGAGTGCGGGAGAGAGCGAGAGAGCGGGAGAGAGCGAGAGAGAAAGAGAGACAAAGAGAGAGAGCGGGAGAGAAAGAGAGAGAGAGCAGGAGAGAGCGAGAGAGAAAGAGAGCGAGAGAGAAAGAGAGCGGGAGAGAAAGAGAGCGAGAGAGAGCGAGAGAGCGGGAGAGAGCGAGAGAGCGGGAGAGAGCGAGAGAGCGGGAGAGAGCGGGAGAGAGCGAGAGAGACAAAGAGAGAGAGAGCGGGAGAGAGAGAGAGCGGGAGAGAGCGAGAGAGCGGGAGAGAGCGAGAGAGCGGGAGAGAGCGAGAGAGCGGGAGAGAAAGAGAGACGGGAGAGAAAGAGAGACAAAGAGAGAGAGAGAGCGGGAGAGAGCGAGAGAGCGGGAGAGACAAAGAGAGAGAGTGGGAGAGAAAGAGAGCGAGAGAGAAAGAGAGACAAAGAGAGAGAGAGCGGGAGAGAGCGAGAGAGAGAGCGGGAGAGAGCGGGAGAGAAAGAGAGAGCGGGAGAGAAAGAGACAAAGAGAGAGCGGGAGAGAGCGAGAGAGAAAGAGAGAAAGAGAGAGAGAGCGGGAGAAGCGAGAGAGAAAGAGAGAGCGAGAGAGAAAGAGAGTGAGAGAGAAAGAGAGTGAGAGAGAAAGAGAGACAAAGAGAGCGAGAGAGAAAGAGAGCGAGAGAGAAAGAGAGCGAGATAGAAAGAGAGCGAGAGAGAAAGAGACAAAGAGAGAGAGAACGGGAGAGAGCGAGAGAGAAAGAGAGCGAGAGAGAAAGAGAGCGAGAGAGAAAGAGAGACAAAGAGAGAGAGCGGGAGAGAGCGAGAGAGAAAGAGAGACAAAGAGAGAGAGAACAGGAGAGAGCGAGAGAGAGTGGGAGAGAGCGAGAGAGAAAGAGAGACAAAGAGAGAGAGAGCGGGAGAGAAAGAGAGAGAGAGCGGGAGAAAGAGAGCGAGAGAGAGCATGTGTGCTTTGTCCTTACATTGTACACATACATCTTATCTGCACATTGCTTCACCCCCCCCCTCTTCTCTCTCCTCTCTCCAGTGGGAAGGAGGTTATCCCTAAACTGATTAGAGCAGGTGCAGTCCATCGCAATTCCATTCAGTGTTGCTGTCACAGCGATTCTGTTTCATTGAATTAAGTGGGGGTCAATCCACAAATCAAGAGATTACACTGAGGAGAAAGAGAGGACCAAATGCACTCACACACACTCACATACACGCTGTCACACGCGCACTCACACACACACACACAGAAATTCACACACATGCTATCACACATGCACACACAGAAATTCACATACACGCTGTCCCAACCCCTCTTTTACACTGCTGCTTCTGTTTATCATATATGCATAGTCACTTTAACTATACACTCATGTACATACGACCTCAACTGGGCCGACCAACCAGTGCTCCCACACATTGGCTAACCGGGGTATCTGCATTGTGTCCCGCCAGCCATCAACCCCTCTTTTACACTGCTGTTACTCTCTGTTCATCATATATTCATATTCACTTTAACCATATCTGCATGTACATACTACCTCAATCAGCCTGTAACGGTTTTCTAGTGGTGAAGGAGAGTCGGACCAAAATGCAGCGTGTAGATTGCGATCCATGTTTAATCAAACAAACGTAACACGAATCAATACAAGAAACTACAAAACAATAAACGTAACGAAAACCGAAACAGCCTATACTTTGTGTAAACTAACACAGAACAAGGACATCAGGACTCTAAGGACAATCACCCACAACACAACCAAAGAATATGGCTGCCTAAATATGGTTCCCAATCAGAGACAACGATAAACACCTGCCTCTGATTGAGAACCACTTCAGACAGCCATAGACTTACCTAGAACACCACACTAAGCTACAATCCCAATACCAAAACACCACATACAAAACCCCATTCCACACCCTGGCCTGACCAAATACATGAAGATAAACACAAACTACCTCGACCAGGGTGTGACACAGCCTGACTAACCGGTGTCTGTATGTAGCCTCGCTACATTTATAGCCTTGCTACTGTATATAGCCTATCTTTTTACTGTTGTTTTATTTATTTACTTACTTATTGTTCACCTAACACCTTTTTTGCACTATTGGTTAAGTAAGTAAGCATTTCACTGTAATACCTGTTGTATTCGGCACACGTGACAAATAAACTTTGATTAGATTTGATACGCGCTGCCACGCGCTGATTGTGGACTAGAGGAAAAAGAGATCGACGGGGCCGTAGTGGAGCGGGTCGAGAGTTTCATGTTCCTTGGTGTCCACATCACCAACAAACTGTCCTGGTCCAAACACACCAAGACAGTCGTGAAGAGGGCACGACAAAAACCTATTCCCCCTCAGGAGACTGAAAAGATTTGGCATGGGTCTTCAGATCCTCAAAATGTTCTACAGCTGCACCATCGAGAGCATTCTGACTGGTTGCATCACCGCCTGGTGTGGCAACTGCCTCCGCACTACAGAGGATCGGTACCCCCCTGTATATAGTCTTGTTGTATTGTCTATTTTACTGCTGCTCTTTAATTACTTGTTACTTTTAGCTCTTATTCTTATCTGTACTTTTTTGAAACTGCATTATTGGTTAGGGGAACGTAAGAAGGCATTTCACAGTCTACTACACCTGTTGTATTCAGCATTTCACAGTCTACTACACCTGTTGTATTCAGCATTTCACAGTCTACTACACCTGTTGTATTCAGCATTTCACTACTACACCTGTTGTATTCAGCATTTCACTCTACACACCTGTTGTATTCAGCATTTCACAGTCTACTACACCTGTTGTATTCAGCATTTCACAGTCTACTACACCTGTTGTATTCAGCATTTCACAGTCTACTACACCTGTTGTATTCAGCATTTCACAGTCTACTACACCTGTTGTATTCAGCATTTCACAGTCTACTACACCTGTTGTATTCAGCATTTCTACAGTCTACTACACCTGTTGTATTCAGCATTTCACAGTCTACTACACCTGTTGTATTCAGCATTTCACAGTCTACTACACCTGTTGTATTCAGCATTTCATCTTACACCTGTTGTATTCAGCAGTACACCTGTTGTATTCAGCATTTCACAGTCTACTACACCTGTTGTATTCAGCATTTCACAGTCTACTACACCTGTTGTATTCAGCATTTCACAGTCTACTACACCTGTTGTATTCAGCATTTCACAGTTGTATTCAGCATTTCACAGTCTACTACACCTGTTGTATTCAGCATTTCACAGTCTACACCTGTTGTATTCATATTCACCTGTTGTATTCAGCATTTCACTACACCTGTTGTATTCAGCATTTCACAGTCTACTACACCTGTTATATTCAGCAGTACACAGTAAGGTCTACTACACCTGTTGTATTCAGCATTTCACAGTCTACTACACCTGTTGTATTCAGCATTTCACAGTCTACTACACCTGTTGTATTCAGCATTTCACAGTCTACTACACCTGTTGTATTCAGCATTTCACAGTATTCAGCATTTCTACTACACCTGTCTACTACACCTGTTGTATTCAGCAGTACACTGTTGTATTCAGGTCTACTACACATGTTGTATTCAGCAGTACACTACTACACCTGTTGTATTCAGCATTTCACAGTCTACTACACCTGTTGTATTCAGCATTTCACAGTCTACTACTGTTGTATTCAGGTTGTATCTACTACACCTGTTGTATTCAGCATTTCAGTCTACTACACCTGTTGTATTCAGCATTTCACAGTCTACTACACCTGTTGTATTCAGCATTTCACTACTACACCTGTTGTATTCAGCATTTCATCTACTAGTTGTATTCAGCATTTCACACTAGTTGTATTCAGCATTTCACAGTCTACTACACCTGTTATATTCAGCATTTCACAGTCTACTACACCTGTTGTATTCAGGATCTACTCACCTGTTGTATTCAGCATTTCACAGTACTACACCTGTTGTATTCAGCATTTCAGTCTACTACACCTGTTGTATTCAGCATTTCACAGTCTACTACACCTGTTGTATTCAGCATTTCACAGTCTACTACACCTGTTGTATTCAGCATTTCACAGTCTACTACACCTGTTGTATTCAGCATTTCACAGTCTACTACACCTGTTGTATTCAGCATTTCACAGTCTACTACACCTGTTGTATTCAGCATTTCACAGTCTACTACACCTGTTGTATTCAGCATTTCACAGTCTACTACACCTGTATTCAGCATTTCACAGTCTACTACACCTGTTGTATTCAGCAGTACATACACCTGTTGTATTCAGATCTACTACACACCTGTTGTATTCAGCAGTACTACTGTTGTATTCAGGTCTACTACACCTGTTATATTCAGCATTTCACAGTCTACTACTGTTGTATTCAGCATTTCACAGTCTACTACACCTGTTATATTCAGCATTTCACAGTCTACTACACCTGTTGTATTCAGCATTTCACAGTCTACTACACCTGTTATATTCAGCAGTCTACTGTTGTACAGCATTTCACAGTCTACCACCTGTGTTGTTGTATTCAGCATTTCACACTACTACCTGTTGTATTCAGCAGTACTACACCTGTTGTATTCAGCATTTCACAGTCTACTACACCTGTTGTATTCAGCATTTCACAGTACTACTGTTGTATTCAGCATTTCACAGTCTACTACACCTGTTGTATTCAGCAGTACACTGTACTACACCTGGTCTACTACACCTGTTGTATTCAGCAGTACACTGTAAGGTCTACTACACCTGTTGTATTCAGCAGTACACTGTAAGTAAGGTCTACTACACCTGTTGTATTCACCTGTTGTATTCAGCAGTACACTGTCTACTACACCTGGTCTACTACTACACTGTTGTATTCAGCAGTACACTGTATTCAGCATTTCACAGTCTACTACACCTGTTGTATTCAGCAGTACACTGTAAGGTCACTACACCTGTTGTATTCAGCAGTACACTGTAAGTCTACTACACCTGTTGTATTCAGCAGTACACTGTAAGGTCTACTACACCTGTTGTATTCTACTACACCTGTTGTATTCAGCATTTCACAGTAATTCAGTCTACTACACACTGTTGTATTCAGCAGTACACAGTCTAACACCTGTTGTATACTACACTGTGTTATATTCAGCAGTACACAGTAAAGTCTACTACACCTACCTGTTGTATTCAGCAGCACTGTACACTACACCTGTTGTATTCAGCAGTCTACTACACACCTGTTGTATTCAGCAGTACACTGTTGTAGGTCTACTACACCTGTTGTATTCAGCAGTACACTGTAAGGTCTACTACACCTGTTGTATTCAGCATTACTACACCTGTCACTGTAAGGTCTACTACACCTGTTGTATTCAGCAGTACACTGTAAGGTCTACTACACCTGTTATATTCAGCAGTACACAAAGTCTAAACCTGTCTACACAGTACACTACACCTGTTGTATTCAGCAGTACACTGTAAGGTCTACTACACCTGTTGTATGTACACTGTATCTACTACACATGTTGTATTCAGCAGTACACTGTAAGGTCTACTACACCTGTTGTATTCACCTGTCTGTATTCAGCATTTCACTGTAAGGTCTACTACACCTGTTGTATTCAGCAGTACACTGTACTACTACACCTGTTATATTCAGCAGTACACAGTAAGGTCTACTACACCTGTTATATTCAGCAGTACACTGTAAGGTCTACTACACCTGTTGTATTCAGCAGTACACTAAGGTCTACTACACCTGTTGTATTCAGCAGTACACTGTAAGGTCTACTACACCTGTTGTATTCAGCATTTCTACTACACCTGTTATATACTACACTGTAAGGTCTGTTGTATTCAGCATTTCACAGTCTACTACACCTGTTGTATTCAGCATTTCACAGTCTACTACACCTGTTGTATTCAGCATTTCACAGTCTACTACACCTGTTGTATTCAGCATTTCACAGTCTACTACACCTGTTGTATTCAGCATTTCACAGTCTACTACACCTGTTGTATTCAGCAGTACACTGTAAGGTCTACTACACATGTTGTATTCAGCAGTACACTGTAAGGTCTACTACACCTGTTGTATTCAGCAGTACACTGTAAGGTCTACTACACCTGTTATATTCAACAGTACTCTGTAAGGTCTACTACACCTGCTATATTCAGCAGTACACAGTAAGGTCTACTACACCTGTTATATTCAGCAGTACACTGTAAGGTCTACTACACCTGTTGTATTCAGCAGTACACTGTAAGGTCTACTACACCTGTTGTATACAGCATTTCACAGTCTACTACACCTGTTGTATTCAGCAGTACACTGTAAGGTCTACTACACCTGTTGTATTCAGCAGTACACTGTAAGGTCTACTACACCTGTTGTATTCAGCATTTCACAGTCTACTACACCTGTTGTATTCAGCATTTCACAGTCTACTACACCTGTTGTATTCAGCAGTACACAGTAAGGTCTACTACACCTGTTGTATTCAGCAGTACACTGTAAGGTCTACTACACCTGTTGTATTCAGCAGTACACTGTAAGGTCTACTACACCTGTTGTATTCATACACTGTAAGGTCTACTACACCTGTTGTATTCAACAGTAACAGTACTCTGTATTCAGCAGTCTACTACTACCTGTTATATTCAGCAGTACACAGTAAGGTCTACTACACCTGTTATATTCAGCAGTATTCACAGTACACTGTAAGGTCTACTACACCTGTTGTATTCAGCAGTACACTGTAAGGTCTACAGCAGTACACCTGTTGTATTCAGCAGTACACTGTAAGGTCTACTACACCTGTTGTATTCAGCAGTACACTGTAAGGTCTACTACACCTGTTGTATTCAGCAGTACTCTGTAAGGTCTACTACACCTGTTGTATTCAGCAGTACACAGTAAGTCTACACACCTGTTATATTCAGCAGTACACTGTACTACTACACCTGTTGTATTCAGCAGTACACTGTAAGGTCTACTACACATGTTGTATTCAGCAGTACACTGTAAGGTCTACTACACCTGTTGTATTCAGCAGTACACAGTAAAGTCTACTACACCTGTTGTATTCAGCAGTACACAGTAAGGTATACTACACCTGTTATATTCAGCAGTACACAGTAAGGTCTACTACACCTGTTATATTCAGCAGTACACAGTAAAGTCTACTATACCTGTTGTATTCAGCAGTACACTGTAAGGTCTACTACACATGTTGTATTCAGCAGTACACTGTAAGGTCTACTACACCTGTTGTATTCAGCAGTACACTGTAAGGTCAACTACACCTGTTGTATTCAGCATTTCACTGTAAGGTCTACTACACCTGTTGTATTCAGCAGTACACTGTAAGGTCTACTACACCTGTTATATTCAGCAGTACACAGTAAAGTCTACTACACCTGTTGTATTCAGCAGTACACTGTAAGGTCTACTACACATGTTGTATTCAGCAGTACACTGTAAGGTCAACTACACCTGTTGTATTCAGCATTTCACAGTAAGGTCTACTACACCTGTTGTATTCAGCAGTACACTGTAAGGTCTACTACACCTGTTATATTCAGCAGTACACAGTAAAGTCTACTACACCTGTTGTATTCAGCAGTACACTGTAAGGTCTACTACACCTGTTATATTCAGCGCATGTGACTATTTGATTTGATTTTGACATACGTGCTGTCACACACACACACACACACACACACACACACACACACACACACACACACACACACACACACACACACACACACACACACACACACACACACACACACACACACACACACACACACACACACACACACACACACACACACACACACACACACACACACTGGCTCAAACTTCCCTTAATTATGGCCTGGCTAATCGATCGCATACGGCTAATCCTATTGCATCCTCTTAAATTCATTTGAGCCAGTGCCACATCTAATGCAGGCACGGGGATTTGCATATGTACGTGGGTAATAGTGGGTGTGGGTGTGTGTGTGTGTGAGCGTGTGTGTGTGTGTGTGTGAGCGTGTGTGTGTGTGTGTGTGGGTGTGTGTGTGTTTCAAAGCTTTTGTCTTAGAGCCAATGCAGTTTCCACAAGGTTTCGTCCAGTTGTTTTTGGACGCTAGTTCAGAGGGAACACATTCTTCAATGTTCTCCTGAGCTCAGCTGTTCCATCTCCTTCCTCAGGGGACTGCAGTGCACATCGCTGCTGTTCCATCTCCTTCCTCAGGGGACTGCAGTGCACATCACTGCTCCATCTCCTTCCTCAGTGGACTGCAGTGCACATCGCTGCTGCTCCATCTCCTTCCTCAGTGGACTGCAGTGCACATCGCTGCTGCTCCATCTCCTTCCTCAGGGGACTGCAGTGCACATCGCTGCTCCATTTCCTTCCTCAGTGGACTGCAGTGCACATCGCTGCTGCTCCATCTCCTTCCTCAGGGGACTGCAGTGCACATCGCTGCTGCTCCATCTCCTTCCTCAGGGGACTGCAGTGCACATCGCTGCTGTTCCATCTCCTTCCTCATGGGACTGCAGTGCACATCGCTGTTCCATCTCCTTCCTCAGTGGACTGCAGTGCACATCGCTGTTCCATCTCCTTCCTCAGGGGACTGCAGTGCACATCGCTGTTCCATCTCCTTCCTCATGGGACTGCAGTGCACATCGCTGCTCCATCTCCTTCCTCAGGGGACTGCAGTGCACATCGCTGCTCCATCTCCTTCCTCAGGGGACTGCAGTGCACATCGCTGTTCCATCTCCTTCCTCATGGGACTGCAGTGCACATCGCTGCTCCATCTCCTTCCTCAGGGGACTGCAGTGCACATCGCTGCTCCATCTCCTTCCTCAGGGGACTGCAGTGCACATCGCTGCTCCATCTCCTTCCTCAGGGGACTGCAGTGCACATCGCTGCTCCATCTCCTTCCTCGGTGGACTGCAGTGCACATCACTGTTCCATCTCCTTCCTCAGTGGACTGCAGTGCACATCGCTGTTCCATCTCCTTCCTCAGGGGACTGCAGTGCACATCGCTGCTCCATCTCCTTCCTCAGGGGACTGCAGTGCACATCGCTGCTCCATCTCCTTCCTCAGGGGACTGCAGTGCACATCGCTGTTCCATCTCCTTCCTCAGGGGACTGCAGTGCACATCGCTGCTCCATCTCCTTCCTCAGGGGACTGCAGTGCACATCGCTGCTCCATCTCCTTCCTCAGTGGACTGCAGTGCACATCGCTGCTCCATCTCCTTCCTCAGTGGACTGCAGTGCACATCGCTGCTCCATCTCCTTCCTCAGTGGACTGCAGTGCACATCGCTGCTCCATCTCCTTCCTCAGGGGACTGCAGTGCACATCGCTGCTCCATCTCCTTCCTCAGGGGACTGCAGTGCACATCGCTGCTCCATCTCCTTCCTCAGTGGACTGCAGTGCACATCGCTGTTCCATCTCCTTCCTCGGTGGACTGCAGTGCACATCGCTGCTCCATCTCCTTCCTCAGGGGACTGCAGTGCACATCGCTGCTCCATCTCCTTCCTCGGTGGACTGCAGTGCACATCGCTGCTCCATCTCCTTCCTCAGTGGACTGCAGTGCACATCGCTGTTCCATCTCCTTCCTCGGTGGACTGCAGTGCACATCGCTGCTCCATCTCCTTCCTCAGGGGACTGCAGTGCACATATTTGCTGTTAATTCTCTCTCACTCATATCAATTGTAGGAGTTCAGACTGTGTACTCGATGATTTCAGTGCTGTGAACTTCAAACACCATTTAGGCTCCCGAGTGGCGCAGCGTTCTAAGGCACTGCATCTCAATGCTAGAGGTGTCACTACAGACCCTGGTTTGAATCCAGGCTGTATCACAACTGGCTGTGATTGGGAGTCCCATAGGGCGGCGCACAATTGGCCCAGCGTTGTCCGGGTTTGGCCGTCATCGTGAATAAGAATTTGTTCTTAACTGACTTGACTAGTTGAAAAAAGGTTAAGTAATAAAAAAAATTGCTGGGTGTTTTAATGAAGAGTAGGTTGATGTGTTTCCTTTCCACTTCCTGTCTCTATATTGTGGTTGGTGTGTAATGTGCTGTGTGTCTTAATGATGAACACAGTGTTGTCTCTGTTTGTGTAACGTCGAGCGTTCGGCACCGGTGTATTGAGTGAGTGGTCGGTGGGGTGATTAGGACACCGTGTGAGATGTAACTGAAACGGTCTGGCTGGCAGAAAAAGCTTTTTGGGCCACAGCCAAATGACTTCAGTACTAAGTGTTTCCAAAATTACTCTTACCCTCCCAACTCCCTCTCTCGTGTTGTTTTCCCATCTACGTCGCTCGCTCTTCCTCTGTCTCCAGTGCTGGTTCTATCCACTCCTTTCTGCAAAACTCAACACTGCTTATGCACAGGAACCACAACACATTCTGCTCATTATGTTTAAACACATAACAACTATTTCGTCTTAGTATTGTCTTCTGTATTAGGGTGCAAATCATTTGACATATTGCAAAGAACAAATCCCTGCTGCTTTGCAGTGAGTTATTGGTCTGAAAACCGCAGGACGATTTATATCCACTAATACAGCCTTCAGAAAGAATACTTGTGCTAATAATAATGATATTAATAATACATTTGTAGAGCATTTTTAATTTACAGACAAAATGCTCTGACGAAGGCCTTGAGGCCAAAGCTAAATAAAGAGCAGCATCTGGGTAGGGCAGCATCTGGGTAGGGCAGCATCTGGGTAGGGCAGCATCTGGGTAGGGCAGCGTCTGGGTAAGGCAGCATCTGGGTAGGGCAGCATCTGGGTAGGGCAGCGTCTGGGTAGGGCAGCGTCTGGGTAGGGTAGCATCTGGGTAGGGTAGCGTCCGGGTAGGGCAGCGTCTGGGTAGAGCAGCGTCTGGGTAGAGCAGCGTCTGGGTAGGGCAGCATCTGGGTAGGGTAGCATCTGGGTAGGGAAGCGTGTGGGTAGGGCAGCGTCTGGGTAGAGCAGCGTGTGGGTAGGACAGCATCTGGGTAGGGCAGCATCTGGGTAGGGCAGCGTCTGGGTAGGGCAGCATCTGGGTAGGGCAGCATCTGGGTAGGGCAGCGTCTGGGTAAGGCAGCATCTGCGTAGGGCAGCATCTGGGTAGGGCAGCGTCTGGGTAGGGCAGCGTCTGGGTAGGGTAGCATCTGGGTAGGGTAGCGTCCGGGTAGGGCAGCGTCTGGGTAGAGCAGCGTCTGGGTAGGGCAGCATCTGGGTAGGGCAGCATCTGGGTAGGGTAGCATCTGGGTAGGGAAGCGTGTGGGTAGGGCAGCGTCTGGGTAGAGCAGCGTGTGGGTAGGACAGCATCTGGGTAGGGAAGCATCTGGGTAGGGCAGCGTCTGGGTAGGGCAGCATCTGCGTAGGGCAGCATCTGGGTAGGGCAGCATCTGGGTAGGGCAGCGTCTGGGTAGGGCAGCATCTGCGTAGGGCAGCATCTGGGTAGGGCAGCATCTGGGTAGGGCAGCATCTGGGTAGGGCAACGTCTGGGTAGGGCAGCATCTGGGTAGGGAAGCATCTGGGTAGGGCAGCGTGTGGGTAGAGCAGCATCTGGGTAGAGCAGCGTCTGGGTAGAGCAGCGGAGGTATGAGGAGGTGGCAGTGGAGGTTTGAGGAGGTATGAGGAGGTGGCAGTGACGGTATGAGGAGGTATGAGGAGGTGGCAGTGGAGGTATGAGGAGGTATGAGGAGGTGGCAGTGACGGTATGAGGAGGTATGAGGAGGTATGAGGAGGTATGAGGAGGTGGCAGTGGAGGTAGGAGGAGGTGGCAGTGGAGGTATGAGGAGGTGGCAGTGGAGGTATGAGGAGGTGGCAGTGAGGAGGGAGGTGGCAGTGGAGGTATGGGAGGTGGCAGTGGAGGTATGAGGAGGTGGCAGTGAGGTAGAGGAGGTGGCAGTGGAGGTATGAGGAGGTGGCAGTGGAGGTAGGAGGAGGTGGCAGTGGAGGTATGAGGAGGTGGCAGTGGAGGTATGAGGAGTGGAGGTATGAGGAGGTGGCAGTGGAGGTAGGAGGAGGTGGCAGTGGAGGTATGAGGAGGTGGCAGTGGAGGTATGAGGAGGTGGCAGTGGAGGTAGGAGGAGGTGGCAGTGGAGGTATGAGGAGGTGGCAGTGGAGGGAGGTATGAGGAGGTATGAGGAGGTGGCAGTGGAGGTAGGAGGAGGTGGCAGGAGGTATGAGGAGGTGGGAGGTGGCAGTGGAGGTAGGCAGTGGAGGTGGGAGGTGGCAGTGGAGGTATGAGGAGGTGGCAGTGGAGGTAGTGGAGGTAGAG
>NC_060182.1:9139518-9142018 GCF_021184085.1 Oncorhynchus gorbuscha | reverse complement strand
TGATATCCAAAAGTTATTTCCGGCTGTATGTATTAACACCAAAAAATGCTATTGGCTAATAATGTAAGAAATAACACGCAAAACAACTAAATACTGCAAAGTTGCTAGAAGCAGAGCTGCCATGTCTGTCGGCGCAATCTTTCCTGGGGAGTGTGTTTGTGTGTGTGAGTGTGTGGGTGTATGGGTGTTTGTGTAGGTGTCTGTGTCTGTGTGTGTGTGTGTGTGTGTGTGTGTGTGTGTGTGTGTGTGTGTGTGTGTGTGTGTGTGTGTGTGTGTGTGTGTGTGTGTGTGTGTGTGTGTGTGTGTGTGTGTGTGTGTGTGTGTGTGTGTGTGTGTGTGTGTGTGTGTGTGTGGAATGTCTGTGTGTGTGTGTGTGTGGTGTGTGTGTGTGTGTGTGTGTGTGTGTGTGTGTGTGTGTGTGTGTGTGTGTGTGTGTGTGTGTGTGTGTGTGTGTGTGTGTGTGTGTGTGTGTGTGCCCGCCTGCCCGTTTTCCATCAGTCAGTGGATGAGTGTGTAGAAGACAGGCGGAGGCCTCGGTGCAGAGCAGCCACGTCACTCACAGAGTAGAGTAGGAATGGGAAACAGGACAAATAATGGGCACAGATTCTTCAATTTAGCTCGGTATTGATTTCTGTTCCTTCCTGGTCTTCTTCTTGAACAGCCTGCCAGGAAGGGTGTGTCTGTGAAACATGGCTTTAGTCTGGGGAGAGAGTTCCCTCACGCTGTGGCCCTGCAGCCATTACAGAGAGCTAACTAACTCTGAGAGACAGATATGGAGCCAGTATACATGCCTTTTAACCTCTCGTTGGTTGACTTTGATTAAAACTACTGACCCATCTTAGATCATATATACTGGCTCTTTTCAGAAACATAGAGTGTCTCCCCCCCCATCTTTCAGATACATGGAGTGACTGGCCCCCCACCTTTCAGATACATGGAGTGACTGTCCCCCCCACCTTTCAGATACATGGAGTGACTGTCCCCCCACCTTTCAGATACATGGAGTGACTGTCCTCCTCCCCACCTTTCAGATACATGGAGTGACTGTCCCCCCACCTTTCAGATACATGGAGTGACTGTCCCCCCACCTTTCAGATACATGGAGTGACTGTCCCCCCACCTTTCAGATACATGGAGTGACTGTCCCCCCACCTTTCAGATACATGGAGTGACTGTCCCCCCCACCTTTCAGATACATGGAGTGACTGTCCCCCCCCACCTTTCAGATACATGGAGTGACTGTCCCCCCACCTTTCAGATACATGGAGTGACTGTCCCCCCCACCTTTCAGATACATGGAGTGACTGTCCTCCTCCCCCACCTTTCAGATACATGGAGTGACTGTCCCCCCCACCTTTCAGATACATGGAGTGGCTGTCCCCCCACCTTTCAGATACATGGAGTGACTGCCCCCCACCTTTCAGATACATGGAGTGACTGCCCCCCCCACCTTTCAGATACATGGAGTGACTGTCCCCCCCACCTTTCAGATACATGGAGTGACTGTCCCCCCCCCACCTTTCAGATACATGGAGTGACTGTCCTCCTCCCCCACCTTTCAGATACATGGAGTGTCTGTCCTTGTCCCCTGTGTGGGGGTCTGTTGAGATACATGGAGTGGCTGTCCTTGTCCCCTGTGTGGGGGTCTGTTGAGATACATGGAGTGGCTGTCCTTGTCCTCTGTGTGGGGGTCTGTTGAGATACATGGAGTGGCTGTCCTTGTCCCCTGTGTGGGGGTCTGTTGAGATACATGGAGTGGCTGTCCTTGTCCCCTGTGTGGGGGTCTGTTGAGATACATGGAGTGTGAGCTGTCCGTAAAATGACATATAGGGATTTCTGTGTAGTTGTCCACCAGTTGCCTGTCAGATGTCGACGACACCATTCTGTATACTTCTGGCCCTTCTTTGTACACAACCCTCATGTGTTAACAACCCTCCAGACGAGCTTCAATGCCATACAACTCTCCTTCCGTGGCCTCCAGTTGCTCTTAAATACTAGTAAAACTAAATGCTTGCTCTTCAACCGATCGCTGCCTGCACCTGCCCGCCTGTCCAACATCACTACTCTGGACGGCTCTGACTTAGAATATGTGGACAACTACAAATACCTAGGTGTCTGGTTAGACTGTAAACTCTCCTTCCAGACTCACATCAAACATATCCAATCCAAAGTTAAATCTATAATTGGCTTCCTATTTCGCAACAAAGCATCCTTCACTCATGCTGCCAAACATACCCTCGTAAAACTGATCATCCTACCAATCCTCGACTTTGGCGATGTCATTTACAAAATAGCCTCCAATACTCTACTCAATAAATTGGATGCAGTCTATCACAGTGCTATCCGTTTTCTCACCATATACTCCACCACTGCGACCTGTATGCTCTCGTTGGCTGGCCCTCGCTTCATACTCGTCGCCAAACCCACTGGCTCCAGGTCATCTACAAGACCCTGCTAGGTAAAGTCCCCCCTTATCTCAGCTCGCTGGTCACCATAGCAG
>NC_060182.1:9107018-9134518 GCF_021184085.1 Oncorhynchus gorbuscha | reverse complement strand
GTCACAAATCTTGTTGCTTTGATGGCACACTGGAATTTCACCCAGTAGATATGGGAGTTTTTCAAAATTGGATTTGTTTTCGAATTCTTTGTGGATCTGTGTAATCTGAGGGAAATATGTCTCTCTAATATGGTTATACATTGGGCAGTAGGTTAGGAAGTGCAGCTCAGTTTCCACCTCATTTTGTGGGCAGTGAGCACATAGCCTGTTTTCTCTTGAGAGCCATGTCTGCCTACGGCGGCCTTTCTCAATAGCAAGGCTATGCTCGCTGAGTCTGTACATAGTCAAAGCTTTCCTTAATTTTGGGTCAGTCACAGTGGTCAGGTATTCTGCCGCTGTGTACTCTCTGTGTAGGGCCAAATAGCATTCTAGTTTGCTCTGTTTTTTTGTTAATTCTTTCCAATGTGTCAAGTAATTATCTTTTTGTTTTCTCATGATTTGGTTGGGTCTAATTGTGCTGCTGTCCTGCGACTCTGTAGGGTGTGCTTGTGAACAGAGCCCCAGGACCAGCTTGCTTAGGGGACTCTTCTCCAGGTTCATCTCTCTGTAGGTGATGGCTTTGTTGTGGAAGGTTTGGGAATCGCTTCCTTTTAGGTGGTTATAGAATTTAACAGCTCTTTTCTGGATTTTGATAATTAGTGGGTATCGGCCTAATTCTGCTCTGCATGCATTATTTGGTGTTCTACGTTGTACACGGAGGATATTTTGGCAGAATTCTGCGTGCAGAGTCTCAATTTGGTGTTTGTCCCATTTTGTGAAGTCTTGGTTGGTGAGCGGACCCCAGACCTCACAACCATAAAGGGCAATGGGCTCTATGACTGATTCAAGTCTTTTTAGCCAGATCCTAATTGGTATGTTGAAATTTATGTTCCTTTTGATGGCATAGAATGCCCTTCTTGCCTTGTCTCTCAGATCGTTCACAGCTTTGTGGAAGTTACCTGTGGCGCTGATGTTTAGGCCAACGTATGTATAGTTTTTGTGTGCTCTAGGGCAACAGTGTCTAGAGGGAATTTGTATTTGTGGTCCTGGTGACTGGACCTTTTTTGGAACACCATTATTTTGGTCTTACTGAGATTTACTGTCAGGGCCCAGGTCTGACAGAATCTGTGCATAAGATCTAGGTGCTGCTGTAGGCCCTCCTTGGTTGGTGACAGAAGTACCAGATCATCAGCAAACAGTAGACATTTGACTTCGGATTCTAGTAGGGTGAGGCCGGGTGCTGCAGACCTTTCTAGTGCCCGCGCCAGTTCGTTGATATATATGTTGAAGAGGGTGGGGCTTAAGCTGCATCCCTGTCTAACCCCACGACCCTGTGTGAAGAAATTTGTGTGTTTTTTGCCAATTTTAACCGCACACTTGTTGTTTGTGTACATGGATTTTATGATGTCGTCCCTTCCCTGTTTCACACCTGGTAGTTTGGTGGATGGGACTACCAGCTCTCTGTAACCTAGAGGGCAACCAGTGGGTCTGTCTCCTCTATACCAGGTTTCTTGCAGGATGACAATGTCTGTATTACCGATTTCTTTGGTGAAGTCCGGGTTTCTGCTCTTCAGGCCAAAGGCAGATGACCTCAGGCCTTGGATATTCCAGGATGATATAGTGAATGCTTTTTGTTCCATAGAGTGTCCAATGTTGTTGGTCGTGGTTTGGCCTCAGGCCAGTAAGTGTGAGCAGAGCCTGCTGAGCATCTGGTACATGCCATTGGCTTGGGCGAGTGTGAGAGTGGGGGTTGGGACTGTTTGCCCGCTCACTACCTGGGCATATGTGTGGCTTCCATGTTGAGGCCCTCTTTGCGGGGATGGGGTGCATGGGGTGGGCAGGAATGGCATAGGTCTGATCTGAGGGGGCCTAAATGGGGTGTGGGCATGGTTGACGTGGGGGGTGTTGATTGGTTGGGGTGGGGGTGTGGATGTGTCTGGGTGTGCGGTGGTCTGGATGTAATTCCTCTTGGCGTGGGTCCTCTATGTGTAGGTCCAGGGGGGGGGTCCTGCAGGTCTGGGAAGGTGTCTCGCTGGTCTGGGTGGGGTGTCTATTGATCTGTTGCTCCTGTGTGAAGTGTTGGGGATACGTTTGAGAGCGATGTCCTTTAGAGTCCTGGCAAAGGTGGGCACTGATGCCTTGTAGAGGTGGACCTGGTCATAGAGGCTGTTCAAGTCCAGGGTGGAGTGGTGGGCCAGGATTTTGGTTTTGAGGCACAGTCACGGGAAATACTTGCGTTTAACCCGCTGTATTGTGGCAGGGTGGAAGTCTTTTTGTGGTAGCAGGGTGGAGATAACCACTTGTGCGTTGGGGAAAGTAGAAGAAGCCTTTTCAATCACTCCCTTCAGTGCTGTGGCCACTCTTTCTTGCTGTGCTCTCAGGTCGTTTGTGCCTGTGTGTATTATTATGTGGCTGGGTGAGCCTAGTTTGGCCTCAAACAGAAGGTCTGAAATCATACCTTGAAGGCAGAACTCAGTGTGTCAGAGTGAGCAATGAGCTGTCGCCCACTCGTAGCTATGATGTGGGCGTGCCCCAAGGGTCAATACTGGGGCCCCTCCTGTTCAGCCTGTACATTAATGATCTGCCTTCTGTCTGTACTGGGTCTGAAGTTCAAATGTATGCAGATGATACAGTGATATATGTGCATGCAAAGAGCAAACAACAAGCTGCACAAGAACTCACTACTGTAATGGTCCAGGTTACAAAGTGTCTCAGTGACTCGTGTTTGCATCTCAATGTGAAAAAAACTGTTTGCATGTTCTTCACAAAAAGGGCAACAGATGCTACTGAGCCAGATGTCTATGTGTCAGGGGAGAAGCTCCAGGTGGTATCCGATTTTAAGTACCTTGGCATCATACTTGATTCCAACCTCTCTTTTAAAAAGCATGTGAAAAAGGTAATTCAAATAACCAAATTCAACCTAGCTAATTTCCGATTTATACGAAATTGTTTGACTACAGAGGTAGCAAAACTGTACTTCAATTCTATGATACTCCCCCACTTAACATACTGCTTGACTAGTTGGGCCCAAGCTTGCTGTACAACATTAAAACCTATTCAGTCTGTCTACAAACAGGCTCTCAAAGTGCTTGATAGGAAGCCCAATAGCCATCATCATTGTCACATCCTTAGAAAGCATGAGCTCTTGAGTTGGGAAAATCTTGTGCAATACACCGACGCATGTCTTGTATTCAAGATCCTTAATGGCCTGGCTCCCCCTCCACTCAATATTTTTGTTAAACAGAAAACCCAGACATATGGCAGCAGATCCACAAGGTCTGCCATGAGAGGTGACTGTATAGTTCCCCTAAGGAAAAGCACCTTTAGTAAATCTGCATTCTCTGTGAGAGCTTCCCATGTCTGGAATACACTGCCATCAGACACACATAACTGCACACATATCACACTTCCACAAAATGCTTGAAGACCTGGCTAAAGGTCAATCAGATTTGTGAACATGGTCCCTAGCTGTGTGTTGCCGCTTTCCATGTTGTCTGTTGTCTGTAGCTTGTGAGGTGTGGAAACACTTTGTTGCTTTTATGAATTTTGTTTTGCTGCTTTTTGTTCTATGTTGCTCTGTCTGTATGCTATGTCTTGCTTGTCCTATGTTGCTATGTCTTGCTTGTTCTATGGTGCTATTGTCTATATTGTAATTGTTTTTAATAACCTGCCCAGGGACTGCGGTTGAAAATTAGCCGGCTGGCTAAAACCGGCACTTTTACTGAAACGTTGATTAATGTGCACTGTCCCTGTAAAAATAAAATAAACTAAACTAAACTAAACTAGGGTGCGCTGGGTGTTTGGACACCAGAGTTTAGACACACTGTGTTTGGGAAAACGTTTTTTTCTTCTATATATTTCCCATTTGAGTCCATAAGTAGTACAATCTGTGTCTTGTGTTTGTCCTCAGTGGGTGTGGGGGGGTTGTCAGAAGGGCTATCAGGCAGGCTGACAGGGGGGGTGCTCAGAGGGGGTGAGAGCCGCTGGGCTTGGGGTTCTTCATTTGTCTGTTCTGCTGTGATGTCGACTCCATGGTCAGGGTCTGGTGTGGACTGTTCTGCCGTGGTGTCGAGACTTTTGTTGGGTGCTGAGGTGGGCTGTTCTGCTGGCTTCTCTGTGGGGGTGGCCACCTCTATAGTGGGTTGTTCTCTGTCGCACGCCGTCCCCCTCAACCTCTCCTCCATCCCCCTCACCCTCTCCTCCATCCCCCTCAACCTCTCCTCCACCAGCAGTCTGACACTCTCCTCTAGTGCTCTGTTCTGCTCCTCTTTCTCCTGTTGTATTTGTCTAACCACTGTCCAAAGTGCAGATATGTCTCTGTCCACCTCCAGCTCTCCGGGTCTGGTTAAGGGGCTGTTGTTGTGCTGGACTGTTGTCTGGGTCTGTGCTGACTGAAGTGTAATCACCTGCTGTTCCAGCTCCACCTGTCTTATCTCCAGCTGGGTGAATTTGTCCTTCATTTCATTGAGGGAGTGGTAATCTGTGCTGGGAGGTTGACTCTCCGCTGGGGGTTGCTCGTCTGTGGGGTTACATAATGAAGAGGTCTGGTCTGATCTGCTCGGTGTGGGGGTATCTTTATCAAGGGAGAGCTTCTCCTGCTGGGCTAATTCTTTGATTAGGTGAAAGTCCAGCTGAAACTGTTTGGGGTTACCCTGTACCATTACTGTTCCGGACTTATGGATATTTATATTACTTGACTCAGAGTCCTCGTTAATCAAGTATTCTGAGTTTCCAACCCTCGTTAATCCCCCCTCTCGTAACAGAGGGGTAGTGTGCTAATATAGCACTGTGCCATGCCAGGGGATGGTTTGTGTGGAAGATAAGGTTGCTGATGTTCCCATTTTTGTAATAGTCAGCAAAAAGTGTCTCTTGATTTTCCATAAGGAGCTTCATTTTGTAATCTTTTCTTGACTTCTCATTCTTTACATGCAAAGGGTACTGTATTTTAATTACCTCTGAACAGCGGGAGGGAGCCTCTAAGGCCTCTCCATTTGGTTGGGGTAGACTGTGTGACTCTCCTGCCATTGTTGGGCTAATGGCCTTTGACACCTCTCACTTGACACGTCAGTGCTAGTTGAAGCTGTATCAAGCTTGGCAGAATTATGTTAGAATTCAGTCCTTATAAAGTAATGTTGTGTATTTTTCTTCTTGGCTTTTGGCTTTTAAAATATAGTTTCAGACTAAGCATTACTCACTCAGTTCCAGGTTGGATGGTGTTTTCAGGTTTCTGTTGTTTTCCAGAGAATTTGCTGTATACAGAAATAAATCTTGGTAGTTGTGAACCTTCCAGGTGATTCCGTAATTCCGTCCAAAATCAGGTTGTAGGTTTTAAGTTTTGATTTGAAGTGGGGGTTATGTTGTAGAGGATAGAATCCAGTATGTGTTCCTGACAAAAAAATCCAAGTTTATCTAACTCTGAATCTATCCTTTTTAAAGAAAATGCTGAACAATGCAGGAGCTCATCTGATCCTGACTTCTCTGTCCTTCTGTCTCTGTCTCTGTCTCTCTCTCTCTCTCTCTCTCTCTCTCTCTCTCTCTCTCTCTCTCTCTCTCTCTCTCTCTCTCTCTCTCTCTCTCTCTCTCCCTCTCTCTCTCTCTCTCTCTCTCTCTCTCTCTCTCTCTCTCTCTCTCTCTCTCTCTCTCTCTCTCTCTCTCTCTCTCTCTCTCTCTCTCTCTCTCTCTCTCTCTCTCTCTCTCTCTCTCTCTCTCTCTCTCTCTCTCTCTCTCTCTCTCTCTCTCTCTCTCTCTCTCTCTCTCTCTCTCTCTCTCTTGGTCTCTCTCTCTATTGGTCTCTCTTGGTCTCTCTCTCTCTCTCTTGGTCTCTCTCTCTCTCTCTCTCTCTCTCTCTCTCTGGTCTCTCTCTCTCTCTCTCTCTTGGTCTCTCTCTCTCTCTCTTGGTCTCTCTCTCTCTCTCTCTTGGTCTCTCTCTCTCTCTCTCTCTCTCTCTCTCTCTCTCTCTCTCTCTCTCTCTCTCTCTCTCTCTCTCTCTCTGGTCTCTCTCTCTCTCTCTCTCTCTCTCTCTCTCTCTCTCTCTCTCTCTCTCTCTTGGTCTCTCTCTCTCTCTTGGTCTCTCTCTCTCTCTCTCTCTCTCTCTCTCTCTCTCTCTCTCTCTCTCTCTGGTCTCTCTCTCTCTCTCTCTCTCTTTTTTCACATTCCTTTTGTTTCTTTTTCTTTGTCTTCTCCTCTCTATCTCCTATCTTTCTCATCTATGTCTTCCTCTCTATCTCCTCTCTGTCTCCTCTATGTCTTCCTATCTATCTCCCCTATCTCCTCTCTGTCTCCTCTGTCTTCCTTTCTGTCTCCTCTGTCTTCCTCTCTATCTCCTCTCTGTCTCCTCTGTCTTCCTCTCAATCTCCTCTCTATCTCCTCTATGTCTTCCTCTCTGTCTCCTCTGTCTTCCTCTCTATCTCCTCTATGTCTTCCTCTCTATCTCCTTTCTGTCTCCTCTGTCTTCCTCTCTCTCTCCTCTATGACTTCCTCTCTATCTACTATATATCTTCATCTCTATCTCCTCTATGTCTTCCTCTCTATCTCCTCTATGTCTTCCTCTCTATCTCCTCTCTATCTCCTCTGTCTTCCTCTCTCTCTCTCCTCTATGTCTTCCTCTCTATCTCCTATATGTCTTCCTCTCTATAGAATCTGTTTAGAAGCCTCTTGGACCTAGACTTGGCGCTCCGGTACCGCTTGTTGTGTGGTAGCAGAGAGAACAGTCTTTGACTAGGGTGGCTGGAGTCTTTGACAATTTTTAGGGCATTCCTCTCACACTGCCTGGTATAGAGGTCCTGGATGGCAGGAAGCTTGGCGACAGTGATGTACTGGGCCGTTTGCACTACCCTATATAGTGCCTTGCGTCGGAGGCCGAGCAGTTGCCATGCCAGGCAGTGATGCAATCCGTCAGGATGCTCTCGATGGTACAGCTGTAGAACCTTTTGAGGATATGAGGACCCATGCCAAATCTTTTCAGTCTCCTGAGGGGGAATAGGTTTTGACGTCCCCTCTTCAAAACTGTCTTGGCGTGTTGGACATTGTTAGTTTGTTGGTGATGTGGACGCCAAGGAACTTGAAGCTCTCAACCTGCTCCACTGCAGCCCTATCGATGAGAATGGGGACGTGCTCAGTCCTCCTTTTCCTGTAGTCCACAATCATCTCCTTTGTCTTGATCACTTTGAGGGAGAGGTTGTTGTCCTTGCACCACATGGTCAGGTCTCTGGCCATCTCCCTATAGGACGTCTCGTCGTTGTCAGTGATCAGTCCAACCACTGTTGTGACGTCGGCAAACTTGATGATGGTGTTGGAGTTGTGCCTGGCCGTGCAGTCATGAGTGAACAGGGAGTACAGGAGAGGACTGAGCACACGCCCCTGAGGGGCCCCCGTATTGAGGATCAACGTGGCCAATGTGGTGTTGCCTATCCTTACCACATGGGGGCGGCCCATCAAGAAGTCCAGGATCCAATTGCAGAGGGAGGTGTTTAGTCCCAGGGTCTTTAGCTTAGTGATGAGCTTTGAGGGCACTATGGTGTTGAACACTGAACAGTTGTCAATGAATAGCATTCTCATATACTGTAGGTGTTCCTTTTGTACAGGTGTAAAAAGGCAGTGTGGAGTGCAATAGACATTGCATCATCTGTGGATCTGTTGGGGCGGTATGTAAATTGGAGTGGGTCTAGGGTTTCTGGGATAATGGTGTTTATGTGAGCAATGACCAGCCTTTCAAAGCACTTCATGGATACAGACGTGAGTGCTAAGGGTCTGTAGTCATTTAGGCAGGTTAGCTTAGTGTTCTTGGCCACAGGGACTATGGTGGTTTGCTTGAAACATGTTGGTATTACAGACTCAATCAGGGACAGGTTGAAAATATCAGTGAAGACTCTTGCCAGTTGGTCAGTGCATGCTCGGACTAGATGTCATGGTAATCCGTCTGGCCCTACGGCCTTGTGAATGTTGACCTGTTTAATAGTCTTACTCACATCGGCTGCGGAGAGCGTGATCACACAGTCGTCCGGAACAGCTGATGCTGTCATGCGTGTTTTAGTGTTATTTGCCTCGAAGCAAGCATAGAAGTAATTTAGCTCGTCTGATAGGTTCGTGTCACTGGGCAGCTCTCGGCGGTGCTTCCCTTTGTAGTCTGTAATGGTTTGAAAGACCTGTCACATGTCGGAACCGGTGTAGTACAATTCGATCTTAGTCCTGTGTTGACGCTTTGCCTGTTTGATGGTTCGTCGGAGGGCATAGCGGGATTTCTTATAAGCTTCTGGGTTAGAGTCCCGCTCATTGAAAGCGGCAGCTCTAGCCTTTAGCTCAGTGCGGATGCTGCCTGTAATCCATGGCTTCTGGTTGGCGTATGTACGTACGGTCACTGTGGGGATGACTTCATCGATGCACTTATTGATGAAGCCAATATTCATTCTTAGAAGCTCCCGGGTTAGAGTCCCGCTCCTAAAAAGTGGCAGCTTTACCCTTTAACTTTGCGGATGTTGCCTGTAATCCATGGCTTCTGGTTGGGGAAGGTACGTACGGTCACTGCGGGGAATACGTCATCGATGCATTTACTGATGAAGCCAGTGACTGATGTGGTGTCCTCCTCAATGCCATCGGAAGAATCCCAGAACATATTCCAGTCTTTGCTTGCAAAACAGTCCTGTAGTTTAGCAATACCTAGCTAAATGCTTGTGCCCTTATCCAACAATGCAGTTTTAAGAAAGTAGAGTTTAGAAAATATTTACTAAACAAACTAGAAATAAAAAATACAAAAAGTTCTAATAATAAGTAACACAATAAAATAACAATAAAGATGCTATATACTGGGGGTTCCGGTACCAAGTCTATGTGCGGGGATACAGGTTAGTCGAGGTAAGTTTGCCTGCATTAACGTCCCCGGCCACTAGGAGCGCCTCTTTTGGATGAGAATTGTATTGTTCGCTTATGGCCTTATTCATCTCTATCTCCTCTATCTATCTTCTCTATGTCTCTCTCTATCTCCTTTATCTATCTTCTCTATGTCTCTCTCTATCTATCTTCTCTATGTCTCTCTCTATCTCCTCTATCTATCTTCTCTATGTCTCTCTCTATCTCCTCTATCTATCTTCTCTATGTCTCTCTCTATCTATCTTCTCTATGTCTCTCTCTATCTCCTCTATCTATCTTCTCTATGTCTCTCTCTATCTCCTCTATGTCTCTCTCTATCTCCTCTATCTATCTTCTCTATGTCTCTCTCTATCTCCTCTATGTCTCTCTCTATCTCCTCTATCTATCTTCTCTATGTCTCTCTCTATCTTCTCTATGTCTCTCTCTATCTATCTTCTCTATGTCTCTCTCTATGTCCTCTATCTATCTTCTCTATGTCTCTCTCTATCTCCTTTATCTATCTTCTCTATGTCTCTCTCTATCTATCTTCTCTATGTCTCTCTCTATCTCCTCTATCTATCTTCTCTATGTCTCTATCTCCTCTATCTTCTCTATGTCTCTCTCTATCTATCTTCTCTATGTCTCTCTCTATCTCCTCTATCTGTCATGCTGGTGAATGAGGACCCAAAAGCGACTTGGCGAAAACAGAGTATTTAATCCAGAATAAACATTACAAAACAAAAAGCATAATTCTACACGTAAAGACGAGAACAGACTGGAGACTTGATCGAGAACTGCAGGTTGCCTCGGGAAGGCACTTGAACCTAGCAGACTCAGACACCTGCTCACCACGCAGCATCTGAGGGAAACACGACACGACAGGGCAAAACATAGACACAGCACGGTGAATATAAATGAGGATCCGACAGGGCAGGTACGGGAAACAAGGAGAGAAATAGGGACTCTAATCAGGGAAAAGGATCGGGAACAGGTGTGGGAAGGCTAAATGATGATTAGGGGAATAGGAACAGCTGGGAGCAGGAACGGAACGATAGAGAGAAGAGAGAGCGAGAGAGTGAGAGAGGGAGGGGGAGAGAGAGGGATAGAAAGAGGGAAAGAACCTAATAAGACCAGCAGAGGGAAACGAATAGAATGGGAAGCACAGGGACAAGACATGATAATAAATGACAAAACATGACACTATCTATCTTCTCTATGTCTCTCTCTATCTCCTCTATCTATCTTCTCTATGTCTCTCTCTATCTCCTCTATCTATCTTCTCTATGTCTCTCTCTATCTATCTTCTCTATGTCTCTCTCTATCTCCTCTATCTATCTTCTCTATGTCTCTCTCTATCTCCTCTATGTCTCTCTCTATCTCCTCTATCTATCTTCTCTATGTCTCTCTCTATCTCCTCTATGTCTCTCTCTATCTCCTCTATCTATCTTCTCTATGTCTCTCTCTATCTTCTCTATGTCTCTCTCTATCTCCTCTATCTATCTTCTCTATGTCTCTCTCTATCTCCTCTATCTATCTTCTCTATGTCTCTCTCTATCTATCTTCTCTATGTCTCTCTCTATCTCCTCTATCTATCTTCTCTATGTCTCTCTCTATCTCCTCTATCTATCTTCTCTATGTCTCTCTCTATCTCCTCTATGTCTCTCTCTATCTCCTCTATCTATCTTCTCTATGTCTCTCTCTATCTCCTCTATGTCTCTCTCTATCTCCTCTATCTATCTTCTCTATGTCTCTCTCTATCTCCTCTATGTCTCTCTCTATCTCCTCTATCTATCTTCTCTATGTCTCTCTCTATCTCCTCTATGTCTCTCTATATCTCCTCTATCTATCTTCTCTATGTCTCTGTCTATCTCCTCTATGTCTCTCTCGATCTCCTCTATCTATCTTCTCTATGTCTCTCTCTATCTCCTCTATCTATCTTCTCTATGTCTCTCTCTATCTCCTCTATCTATCTTCTCTATGTCTCTCTCTATCTCCTCTATGCCTCTCTCTATCTCCTCTATCTATCTTCTCTATGTCTCTCTCTATCTCCTCTATGTCTCTCTCTATCTCCTCTATCTATCTTCTCTATGTCTCTCTCTATCTCCTCTATCTATCTTCTCTATGTCTCTCTCTATCTCCTCTATCTATCTTCTCTATGTCTCTCTCTATCTTCTCTATGTCTCTCTCTATCTATCTTATCTATGTCTCTCTCTATCTCCTCTATCTATCTTCTCTATGTCTCTCTCTATCTTCTCTATGTCTCTCTCTATCTATCTTCTCTATGTCTCTCTCTATCTCCTCTATGCCTCTCTCTATCTCCTCTATCTATCTTCTATATGTCTCTCTCTATCTCCTCTATCTATCTTCTCTATGTCTCTCTCTATCTCCTCTATGTCTCTCTCTATCTCCTCTATCTATCTTCTCTATGTCTCTCTCTATCTCCTCTATCTATCTTCTCTATGTCTCTCTCTATCTCCTCTATCTATCTTCTCTATGTCTCTCTCTATCTCCTCTATCTATCTTCTCTATGTCTCTCTCTATCTTCTCTATGTCTCTCTCTATCTATCTTCTCTATGTCTCTCTCTATCTCCTCTATATATCTTCTCTATGTCTCTCTCTATCTCCTCTATGTCTCTCTCTATCTTCTCTATGTCTCTCTCTATCTTCTCTATCTATCTTCTCTATGTCTCTCTCTATCTCCTCTATGTCTCTCTCTATCTCCTCTATCTATCTTCTCTATGTCTCTCTCTATCTATCTTCTCTATGTCTCTCTCTATCTCCTCTATCTATCTTCTCTATGTCTCTCTCTATCTCCTCTATGTCTCTCTCCATCTCCTCTATCTATCTTCTCTATGTCTCTCTCTATCTCCTCTATGTCTCTCTCTATCTCCTCTATCTATCTTCTATATGTCTCTCTCTATCTCCTCTGTCTCTCTCCATCTCCTCTATCTATCTTCTCTATGTCTCTCTCTATCTCCTCTATGTCTCTCTCTATCTCCTCTATCTATCTTCTCTATGTCTCTCTCTATCTCCTCTATGTCTCTCTCCATCTCCTCTATCTATCTTATCTATGTCTCTCTCTATCCTCCATGTCTCTCTCTATCTCCTCTATGTCTCTATCTCCTCTATGTCTCTCTCTCTATCTCCTCTATGTCTCTCTCTATCTCCTCTCTCTACCTTAGACAAGCAATACCTCGAAACAACCTTAATATTAGACAGCTGTTATTGACAAGTACTCACTCACCCCCACTGTCCGTCTTACCGGACGTAGCTGCTTTGTCCTGCCGATGCCGATGGAAAAAACCCAGCCAACTGTATATTATCCGTGTCACCATTCAGCAACGGCTCGGTGAAACATAAGATATTACCGTTTTGAAAGCCCCGTTGGTAGGATAGTGACGAATGAAGCTCATCCAGTTTATTCTCCAGTGATTGCATGTTGGCCAATAGAACGGATGGTAGAGGCGTGTTACCAACTCACCGACAAATTCTCACAAGGCACCGTGATCTGTGCCCCCTCTTATTTCCTACTTTTCTTCATGAGAATGAAGTCCAAGATTCGGACAAACCCACAAGGAGAAAAGCTATTTCTAGAGGATTTAGGGTTGGGGTTAGAATTAAGGTTACGGGTTAAAGGTTAGGGTTAGTTTTAAAGTTAGCTTCAGGTTTAGGTTTAGGGTGAGCTATTGGGGTTAAGGTTAGTGTAAGGTTAAGGTTTAGGGTTAGGCTTACGTTTACGTTTAGGGGTTAGGGAAAATAGGATTTTGAATGGGGAATCAGTTGTGGCCCCACAAGGTGTGTGTATGTGCGTGTGTGTCTGTGTGTGTGTATGTGCGAGTGTGTCTGTGTGTGTGTGTGTATGTGCGAGTGTGTATATGTATGTGTGTGTGTGCGTGTGTGTGCGTGTGTGCTTGTGTGTGTGTGTGCATGTGCGTGTGTGCGTGTGTGTGTGTGTGCATGTGTGTGTATGCATGCGTGTGTGTGTGTGTGATTGTAGGTAGGTACTCTTCCCTGTACAAAGCTGTTCATGTGTGAAGGTGGGTCGTGCCACAGGAGGGGGGATGGAGGGAGAGGGTGGGGGCAAGGATTTAACGCCTCGTTAACCCCCCCTCCACCAACCCCACTCACCCCCACTTCAATCCCCCCCTCCTTATTCCATCCCCCTGCCAAACCTCTCCTTATAAACCCCCTGTCAAACCCCTTCCTATTCAATCCCCCTTCCAACACCTCTTTCCCCTGTCTCTCTCAGACCCATTCCAACACCCCTCTCCCCATTTACATTTTACATTTAAGTCATTTAGCAGACACTCTTATCCAGAGCGACTTACAAATTGGTGCATTCACCTTATGACATCCAGTGGAACAGTCACTTTACAATAGTGTGTCTAAATCTTAAAGGGGGGGGGTGAGAGGGATTACTTATCCTATCCTAGGTATTCCTTAAAGAGGTGGGGTTTCAGGTGTCTCCGGAAGGTGGTGATTGACTCCGCTGTCCTGGCGTCGTGAGGGAGTTTGTTCCACCATTGGGGGGCCAGAGCAGCGAACAGTTTTGACTGGGCTGAGCGGGAACTGTACTTCCTCAGTGGTAGGGTGGCGAGCAGGCCAGAGGTGGATGAACGCAGTGCCCTTGTTTGGGTGTAGGGCCTGATCAGAGCCTGGAGGTACTGAGGTGCCGTTCCCCTCACAGCTCCGTAGGCAAGCACCATGGTCTTGTAGCGGATGCGAGCTTCAACTGGAAGCCAGTGGAGAGAACGGAGGAGCGGGTGACGTGAGAGAACTTGGGAAGGTTGAACACCAGACGGGCTGCGGCGTTCTGGATGAGTTGAAGGGGTTTAATGGCACAGGCAGGGAGCCCAGCCAACAGCGAGTTGCAGTAATCCAGACGGGAGATGACAAGTGCCTGGATTAGGACCTGCGCCGCTTCCTGTGTGAGGCAGGGTCGTACTCTGCGGATGTTGTAGAGCATGAACCTACAGGAACGGGCCACCGCCTTGATGTTGGTTGAGAACGACAGGGTGTTGTCCAGGATCACGCCAAGGTTCTTAGCGCTCTGGGAGGAGGACACAATAGAGTTGTCAACCGTGATGGAGAGATCATGGAACGGGCAGTCCTTCCCCGGGAGGAAGAGCAGCTCCGTCTTGCCGAGGTTCAGCTTGAGGTGGTGATCCGTCATCCACACTGATATGTCTGCCAGACATGCAGAGATGCGATTCGCCACCTGGTCATCAGAAGGGGGAAAGGAGAAGATGAATTGTGTGTCGTCTGCATAGCAATGATAGGAGAGACCATGTGAGGTTATGACAGAGCCAAGTGACTTGGTGTATAGCGAGAATAGGAGAGGGCCTAGAACAGAGCCCTGGGGGACACCAGTGGTGAGAGCGGGTGGTGAGGAGACAGATTCTCGCCACCCCTCTCCAATGTCTCTCTCAGACCCATTCCACCACCCCTCTCCCCTGTCTCTAACTGGTCCATTCCACCACCCCTCTCCCCCTGTCTCTCTCAGACCCATTCCACCACCCCTCTCCCCCTGTCTCTCTCAGACCCATTCCACCACCCCTCTCCCCTGTCTCTCTCAGACCCATTCCACCACCCCTCTCCCCTTTCTCTAACTGGTCCATTCCACCACCCCTCTCCCCTGTCTCTCTCAGACCCATTCCACCACCCCTCTCCCCTGTCTCTCTCAGACCCATTCCACCACCCCTCTCCCCTGTCTCTAACTGGTCCATTCCACCACCCCTCTCCCCTGTCTCTCTCAGACCCATTCCACCACCCCTCTCCCCCTGTCTCTCTCAGACCCATTCCACCACCCCTCTCCCCTGTCTCTCTCAGACCCATTCCACCACCCCTCTCCCCTGTGTCTAACTGGTCCATTCCACCACCCCTCTCCCCTGTCTCTCTCAGACGCATTCCACCACCCCTCTCCCCCTGTCTCTCTCAGACCCATTCCACCACCCCTCTCCCCTGTCTCTCTCAGACCCATTCCACCACCCCTCTCCCCTGTCTCTCTCAGACCCATTCCACCACCCCTCTCCCCTGGCTCTCTCAGACCCATTCCACCACCCCTCTCCCTGTCTCTCTCAGACCCATTCCACCACCCCTCTCCCCTGTCTCTAACTGGTCCATTCCACCACCCCTCTCCCCTGTGTCTAACTGGTCCATTCCACCACCCCTCTCCCCTGTGTCTAACTGGTCCATTCCACCACCCCTCTCCCCTGTGTCTAACTGGTCCATTCCACCACCCCTCTCCCCTGTGTCTAACTGGTCCATTCCACCACCCCTCTCCCTGTCTCTCTCAGATCCATTCCACCACCCCTCTCCTCCCTGTCTCTCTCAGACCCATTCCACCACCCCTCTCCCTGTCTCTCTCAGACCCATTCCACCACCCCTCTCCCCTGTCTCTAACTGGTCCATTCCACCACCCCTCTCCCCTGTCTCTCTCAGACCCATTCCACCACCCCTCCCCCTGTGTCTAACTGGTCCATTCCACCACCCCTCTCCCTGTCTCTCTCAGACCCATTCCACCACCCCTCTCCCCTGTCTCTAACTGGTCCATTCCACCACCCCTCTCCCCTGTCTCTCTCAGACCCATTCCACCACCCCTCTCCCCTGTCTTTCTCAGACCCATTCCACCACCCCTCTCCCCCTGTCTCTCTCAGACCCATTCCACCACCCCTCTCCCCCTGTCTCTCTCAGACCCATTCCACCACCCCTCTCCCCTGTCTTTCTCAGACCCATTCCACCACCCCTCTCCCCTGTCTCTAACTGGTCCATTCCACCACCCCTCTCCCCCTGTATCTCTCAGACCCATTCCACCACCCCTCTCCCCTGTCTCTCTCAGACCCATTCCACCACCCCTCTCCCCCTGTCTCTAACTGGTCCATTCCACCACCCCTCTCCCCCTGTCTCTCTCAGACCCATTCCACCACCCCTCTCCCCCTGTCTCTCTCAGACCCATTCCACCACCCCTCTCCCCCTGTCTCTCTCTGACCCATTCTACCACCCTCTCCCCTGTCTCTCTCAGACCCATTCCACCACCCCTCTCCCCTGTCTCTCTCAGACCCATTCCACCACCCCTCTCCCCTGTCTCTCTCAGACCCATTCCACCACCCCTCTCCCCTGTCTATCTCAGACCCATTCCACCACCCCTCTCCCCTGTCTCTCTCAGACCCATTCCACCACCCCTCTCCCTGTCTCTCTCAGACCCATTCCACCACCCCTCTCCCCTGTCTCTCTCAGACCCATTCCACCACCCCTCTCCCCTGTCTATCTCAGACCCATTCCACCACCCCTCTCCCCTGTCTCTCTCAGACCCATTCCACCACCCCTCTCCCCTGTCTCTCTCAGACCCATTCCACCACCCCTCTCCCCTGTCTCTCTCAGACCCATTCCACCACCCCTCTCCCCTGTCTCTCTCAGACCCATTCCACCACCCCTCTCCCCTGTCTCTCTCAGACCCATTCCACCACCCCTCTCCCCTGTCTCTCTCAGACCCATTCCACCACCCCTCTCCCCTGTCTCTCTCAGACCCATTCCACCACCCCTCTCCCCTGTCTCTCTCAGACCCATTCCACCACCCCTCTCCCCTGTCTCTCTCAGACCCATTCCACCACCCCTCTCCCCTGTCTCTCTCAGACCCATTCCACCACCCCTCTCCCCTGTCTCTCTCAGACCCATTCCACCACCCCTCTCCCCTGTCTCTCTCAGACCCATTCCACCACCCCTCTCCCCTGTCTCTCTCAGACCCATTCCACCACCCCTCTCCCCCTGTCTCTCTCAGACCCATTCCACCACCCCTCTCCCCCTGTCTCTCAGACCCATTCCACCACCCCTCTCCCTGTCTATCTCAGACCCATTCCACCACCCCTCTCCCCTGTCTCGCTCAGACCCATTCCACCACCCCTCTCCCCTGTCTATCTCAGACCCATTCCACCACCCCTCTCCCCTGTCTCTCTCAGACCCATTCCACCACCCCTCTCCCCCTGTCTATCTCAGACCCATTCCACCACCCCTCTCCCCTGTCTCTAACTGGTCCATTCCACCACCCCTCTCCCCTGTCTCTCTCAGACCCATTCCAACACCCCTCTCCCCTGTCTATCTCAGACCCATTCCACCACCCCTCTCCCCTGTCTCTCAGACCCATTCCACCACCCCTCTCCCTGTCTCTCTCAGACCCATTCCACCACCCCTCTCCCCCTGTCTATCTCAGACCCATTCCACCACCCCTCTCCCCTGTCTCTAACTGGTCCATTCCACCACCCCTCTACCCTGTCTCTAACTGGTCCATTCCACCACCCCTCTCCCCCTGTCTATCTCAGACCCATTCCACCACCCCTCTCCCCTGTCTCTAACTGGTCCATTCCACCACCCCTCTACCCTGTCTATCTCAGACCCATTCCACCACCCCTCTCCCCTGTCTCTCTCAGACCCATTCCACCACCCCTCTCCCCCTGTCTATCTCAGACCCATTCCACCACCCCTCTCCCCTGTCTCTAACTGGTCCATTCCACCACCCCTCTACCCTGTCTCTCTCAGACCCATTCCACCACCCCTCTCCCCCTGTCTCTCTCAGACCCATTCCACCACCCCTCTCCCCCTGTCTCTCTCTGACCCATTCCACCACCCCTCTCCCCTGTCTCTCTCAGACCCATTCCACCACCCCTCTCCCCTGTCTATCTCAGACCCATTCCACCACCCCTCTCCCCTGTCTCTCAGACCCATTCCACCACCCCTCTCCCCTGTCTATCTCAGACCCGTTCCACCACCCCTCTCCCCCTGTCTCTCTCTGACCCATTCCACCACCCCTCTCCCTGTCTCTCTCAGACCCATTCCACCACCCCTCTCCCCTGTCTATCTCAGACCCATTCCACCACCCCTCTCCCCCTGTCTCTCAGACCCATTCCACCACCCCTCTCCCCTGTCTATCTCAGACCCATTCCACCACCCCTCTCCCCTACTCTCAGAGTAGAGTAGAACAGAGAAGAGTAGAGTAGAACAGAAAGAGTAGAGTAGAACAGAGAAAAGTAGAGTAGAACAGAGTAGAGTAGAACAGAGTAGAGTAGAACAGAGAAGTGTAGAGTAGAACAGAGAAGAGTAGAGTAGAACAGAGAAGATTCGAGTAGAACAGAGTAGAGTAGAACAGAGAAGAACAGAGTAGAACAGAGAAGGGTAGAGTAGAACAGAGAAGAATTGAGTAGAACAGAGTAGAACAGAGAAGGGTAGAGTAGAACAGAGTAGAACAGAGAAGGGTAGAGTAGAACAGAGAAGAGTAGAGTATTACAGAGAAGAGTAGAGTAGAACAGAGTAGAGTAGAACAGAGAAGAGTAGAGTAGAACAGAGAAGAGTAGAGTAGAACAGAGAAGATTAAAGTAGAACAGAGTAGAGTAGAACAGAGTAGAGTAGAACAGAGAAGAGTAGAGTAGAACAGAGAAGAGTAGAACAGACAAGTGTAGAGTAGAACAGAGAAGAGTAGAGTAGAACAGAGTACAGTAGAGTAGAGTAGAACAGAGAAGAGTAGAATAGAGAAGAGTAGAGTAGAATAGAGAAGAGTAGAGTAGAACAGAGTAGAGTAGAACAGAGAAGAGTAGAATAGAACAGAGAAGAGTAGAGTAGAATAGAGAAGAGTAGAGTAGAACAGAGTAGAGTAGAACAGAGAAGAGTAGAATAGAACAGAGAAGAGTAGAGTAGAACAGAGAAGAGTAGAGTAGAACAGAGTAGAGTAGAACAGAGAAGAGTAGAGTAGAACAGAGAAGAGTAGAGTAGAACAGAGAAGATTAGAGTAGAACAGAGAAGAGTAGAGTAGAACAGAGAAGAGTAGAGTAGAACAGAGTAGAGTAGAGTAGAATAGAGAAGAGTAGAGTAGAACAGAGTAGAGTAGAACAGAGAAGAGTAGAGTAGAACAGAGAAGAGTAGAGTAGAACAGAGAAGAGTAGAGTAGAACAGAGAAGATTAGAGTAGAACAGAGAAGAGTAGAGTAAAACAGAGAAGAGTAGAGTAGAGCAGAATAGAGCTGGTGTGTGGCCAGCATATATCAGTCTGGACTGTTTGTGTGTGTGTGTGTGTGTGTGTGTGTGTGTGTGTGTGTGTGTGTGTGTGTGTGTGTGTGTGTGTGTGTGTGTGTGTGTGTGTGTGTGTGTGTGTGTGTGTGTGTGTGTGTGTGTGTGTACCTGAGAATCTGAGAATCTGGGGGAGAGGAGAGGTAGAGAAAGGAAGGATCTATTAATAGCCAGTCTCACACACTTCCCTGGGATAGGGGGTCATCTTTATGTCCTGGTCCACTGGGAGTTAGTTCCCTGCTCTCTATAATACGGACAGTTGAGCTGCCCATGAAAAGGGGGCCGGGCTTACGTTTAACCATGCGTTGCGGCAGGCCGTAACCATGGTGATTTACTTTACAACGTGATGGCACAATTAAGGGATTTCCTTTGTCCCACCCTCGTTGTTCATGGTCGCATTGCAGAGGAGTGCGACAGTCGTATCGCTGTAGAGCAGCGTAGCATCTCTTCTGGGCGACCGACTGGTCTGTGGAGAATTCATACCTCTAATTGATCACAGGGCCCTTCGTCTTTCTGGATTGTTTTTCAATCATCCAAATTCGCTACGTTGCACAAATACAAATCAGAGCACAGGAACACTGATCCGGTATTATTTAGTTTAGATGGACGGAATCCATAGATTTTCCCCTCAGGGAATATTATGTGTTGTTTCTCTGACTGGTGAAGTAATGAATTATATTAATTAGAGAGCCCGATAAAAAATGAAGAGAATGTTCCACTGGAGAATAATAACACACCAATACTCACTGTCTCTCCCCCTCTCTCCCCTATCTCTCTTCCTCTCTCTCTCTCTCTCTCTCTCTCTCTCTCTCTCTCTCTCTCTCTCTCTCTCTCTCTCTCTCTCTCTCTCTCTCTCTCTCTCTCTCTCTCTCTCTCTCTCTCTCTCTCTCTCTCTCTCTATCTATCTACACCCCCTCTCTCCCCCTATCCTATCTCTCTATCTCCACCCCCTCTCTCCCTATCCTCTCTCTCCATCTATCTATCTCCACCCCTCTCTCTCTCCTCTCTATCTCTCTCTTTATCCCCCTCTCTCCCCCTATCTAT
Organism: Oncorhynchus gorbuscha; assembly: GCF_021184085.1. NCBI lineage: Eukaryota > Metazoa > Chordata > Actinopteri > Salmoniformes > Salmonidae > Oncorhynchus > Oncorhynchus gorbuscha. Next base: position 9,114,599 of record NC_060182.1, on the reverse strand, counting down.
CTATCTATCTATCTATCTATCTATCTATCTATCTATCTATCTATCTATCTATCTATCTATCTATCTATCTATCTATCTATCTATCTATCTATCTATCTATCTATCTATCTATCTATCTATCCTCTATCTCACTCTCTCTCCCTCTCCCTCTCTCTCCCTCTATTTATCTCTCTCTCAAACATCCCCAGTAGAACAGTCTAATCTTATTCTCCATCAAGCCACTCCTCTCCTCTCCTCTCCTCTCCTCCTCTCCTCTCCTCTCCTCTCCTCTCCTCTCCTCTCCTCTCTCCTCTCCTCTCCTCTCCTCTCTCCTCTCTCCTCTCCTCTCCTCTCCTCTCCTCTCCTCTCCTCTCCTCTCCTCTCCTCTCCTCTCCTCTCCTCTCCTCCCTTCATAGCTGTTTCCTCCCTGTCCTCTCCCCTCCCCTCCTCCCTCTACTCCCCTCTTTTCCTCCCTCTCCACCCTGCCTGTCTCTCTCCCTGCCTGTCATTCTCTCTGCCTGCCTCTCTCCCTGCCTGTCTCTCTCCCTGCCCATCTCTCTCCTTGCCTGTCTCTCATCTAGTCGGCCTGTGTGTCTGCCTCTCTCCCTGCCTGTCTCTCTTCTAGTTGGCCTGTGTGTTTGCCTCTCTCCCTGCCTGTCTTTCTTCTCGTCGGCCTGTGTGTCTGCCTCTCTCTCTGCCTGTCTCTCTCCCTGCCTGTCTCTCTCCCTGCCTGTCTGTCTTCTTGTCGGCCTGTGTGTCTGCCTCTCTCCCTATACCTGTCTCTCTGCCTGCCTGTCTCTCTCCCTGCCTGTCTCTCTCCCTCTCTGCCTCTCTCCCTGCCAGTCTCTCTCCCTGCCAGTCTCTCTCCCTGCCTGTCTCTCTCCCTGCCTGTCTCTCTCCCTTTCTGCCTCTCTCCCTGCCAGTCTCTCTCCCTGCCAGTCTCTCTCCCTGCCTGTCTCTCTCCATGCCTGTCTCTCTCCATGCCTGTCTCTCTCCATGCCAGTCTCTCTCCATGCCAGTCTCTCTCCCTGCCTGTCTCTCTCCATGCCTGTCTCTCTCCCTGCCTGTCTCTCTCCATGCCTGTCTCTCTCCATGCCTGTCTCTCTCCATGCCTGTCTCTCTCCCTGCCTGTCTCTCTCCCTGCCTGTCTGCTTGCCTGTGTGAGTGCTGAGAGCCATCTCTCATGGCCCAGCCACTTCATTTCAGCAGTGATCTAGGCCCATGGCAGCCCCGCCTTGTCTGTTTGCTTCAGAAGGAAAAAAATAATCCTGCAGCAGTAGGAAATTTGAATTGGTATGTGGATCATAATTACTATATATTTCAAATGTTAAACAATGTAGAGGTTGATAAGATATTTTGTTAGGGAAAATCAAGACATTTTTAAGTGGAAATTCCAAACTTTAGATTTATTTTTAAACCTTGAACACACTACGTTTGCATTTCCAGCTTTGCAGGAAAATCCCCACAGTAACAGGTTGATCAAATTAAGATATGGCATCTGTACACACAGGATAGGTGAGAGGATAGGTCTGAATTAGGGAGGAGTACGCTCATACTCAAACACGTCAAGTAGATGCTCACAAGCACAATCCTACCGTCGCATCCTAAACAAAACAATTGTCTTGCCTTAAAAGTGCCAATTCTCACTCATGACTCATGAGAGTCTGTGATTGTCTGACTGTCTTCTGAAAGAGAAGGCCTCTATAAGAGTTCACAACAGTTCCTCCTGGGTTACTGTAGCTACTTATACCCGCTTCAATTATATCCTTCATTACGGTCATTAATGGCTTTTTACATACCACTTACATGAATTAACCTCAATTAGCCCAGGAATGTGGCATGGCATGATTGCAAGGCATTATTTTGCCAAACATGGACATTTTTATGTGTTGCTGGTAATTACATTGTCATTAGAGCTGGGAATAATTAATCGATCATTAACATAAACTAAAATTGAATGTGCAGATAACATTCTGCACTGGGGGAACGATGGCTGTGACGTCTCAATCAGCACAGAGGAGAGGAGAGGAGAGGAGAGGAGAGGAGAGGAGAGGGAGGAGAGGGGAGGGGAGGGGAGGGGAGGGGAGGGGAGGGGGGGGAGGGGGGGAGGAGGAGGGGAGGGGGAGGGGAGGAGAGGAGAGGAGGAGAGGAGAGGAGGAGGAGAGGAGAGGAGAGGAGAGGAGAGGAGAGGAGAGGAGAGGAGAGGAGAGGAGAGGAGAGGAGAGGAGAGGAGAGGAGTGCATTCAGCACCACGGACAGAGGTCTTGTTAACAGGTATGTACAAAAACACAAGAAAGAGGGAGAACTCAACATTACATTTAAACGACTCAATCAGTGTGAGGAGTGAAGTCTCTGATGGGCATTGACAAGAGCAGTGAAGTCAGGAATAGTTTCTGAAGTCGCTATATGCAGGATTGCTGAGAGGTGAGAGTCAGTAAGAGATGAAGGTGCCTTGACTTGCTATCTTTCATCACTGAAATGTCTGTTCACATACTGTACATAGGTTGACCCAAACATCTTCTGAGCAGGACTCCTAATCTTTGTAAAGTTCTGTTCATTGAAAGATGCATAGAGCCTCGTCAGGGACATTGTTTTGAATAGTTCTCCAATCACTGCATCCGACTGAAGATCGATAAGCCCAAGTTACAGGTCAGTGGGAGCGTTATCCACATTGAAGGTGAAAGGAGAGGAAACCAACAGCATGTCATTTTCCAACACTTTGAAATCCTCAAAACAACGAGAAAACTCACTGTTCAAAGCACAAAGCAGAGATGTATAATTCTCCCGCTGGTCATCTGATAGGGAACAGACTAGTAATGTCTTCTGATAGGGAACAGACTAGTAATGTCTTCTGATAGGGAACAGACTAGTAATGTCTTCTGATAGGGAACAGACTAGTAGTGTCTTCTGATAGGGAACAGACTAGTAATGTGTCATCTGATAGGGAACAGACTAGTAGTGTCTTCTGATAGGGAACAGACTAGTAGTGTCTTCTGATAGGGAACAGACTAGTAGTGTCATCTGATAGGGAACAGACTAGTAGTGTCTTCTGATAGGGAACAGACTAGTAGTGTCTTCTGATAGGGAACAGACTAGTAGTGTCTTCTGATAGGGAACAGACTAGTAGTGTCATCTGATAGGGAACAGACTAGTAATGTCGGAAGGTGGGTGAGATTGTTGTCATCTAATAGGGAACAGAAGAGTCTTCTGAGTGTTGGAAGGTGGGTGAACAGACTTAGTGTCATCTGTCATCTGATAGGGAACAGACTAGTAATGTCATCTGATAGGGAAGACTAGTAGTGTCTTCTGATAGGGAACAGACTTGTTGTCATCTGATAGGGAACAGACTAGTAATGTCGGAAGGTGGGTGAGATTGTTGTCATCTGATAGGGAACAGACTAGTAATGTCGGAAGGTGGGTGAGATTGTTGTCATCTGATAGGGAACAGACTAGTAATGTCGGAAGGTGGGTGAGATTGTTGTCATCTGATATGGAACAGACTAGTAGTGTTGGAAGGTGGGTGAGATTGTTGTCATCTGATAGGGAACAGACTAGTATTGTCATCTGATAGGGAACAGACTAGTTGTAACGGTGTTCGTCTGTTGAAGAAAGAGAGTCGGACCGAAATGCAGCGTGTAGGTTACTCATGACTTTAATGAAAGAACGCGGTACATGAAATAACTGATACTAACTACAAAACAACAGAACGGAACGTGAAACTAATTACAGCCTATCTGGTGACTACAACACAGAGACAGGTACAAACACCCACCAAAATACAAAGCGAACTCAGGCTACCTAAATACGGTTCCCAATCCGAGACAACGAGAATCACCTGACTCCAATTGAGAACCGCCTCAGGCAGCCAAGCCTAACTAGACACACCCCTAATCATACACAATCCCAATGCTAATAAAACCCCAATACGAACCCAACACATAAACCCATGTCACACCCTGGCCTGACCAAAATATATAACGAAAAACACAAATTACAATGACCAAGGCGTGACACTAGTAGTGTCGGAAGGTGGGTGAGATTGTTGTCATCTGATAGGGAAAAGACTAGTAGTGTCGGAAGGTAGGTGAGATTGTTGTCATCTGATAGGGAACAGACTAGTAATGTCGGAAGGTAGGTGAGATTGTTGGCTTCTAGTTGGCGGATCAGGAGGAGTAATTTTACCTTGACGGCTTTGACAAGGCTTCACATCTGATGTGCAAAAGGCCCTTCCCTTGTAGTTTGGAATTCAGTTCATTCATGAGGCCATGATGTCCACGGTGAAGACAAAATCAGCCAAACATTCCTTATCTTGTAGTTGAGGGAAATCCACATATTTTCCTTTCATTTGCTAAAACTCAGCAATCTCCGACTTCAGGTCCCACACCCTTTTAAATACCTTCCCCAAACTCAGCCATCTCATGTTTGTGTGTTGGGGGAGATCTGCATGACCCGACTCTGTCTGTTCCAACAGTGAGACAAACTGCCAGTGGTTTAAAGATTTTGCTCTTATGAAGTTTGCCACTTTAGAGACTGTATCCACCACATGGCTCATTTCCAGAACACATTTCCAGCCCTCTTTTCCTCCAAGTCCTCTCTCCTCTCCTCTCCACCCTCTCCTCTCCTCTCCTCTCCACCCTCTCCTCCTCTCCTCTCCACCCTCTCCTCCTCTCCTCTCCTCTCCTCTCCTCTCCTCTCCTCTCCTCTCCTCTCCTCTCCTCTCCTCTCCTCTCCTCTCCTCTCCTCTCCTCCTCTCCTCCCTCTCCTCTCCTCTCCTCTCCACCTCCACCCTCTCCTCCTCCTCCTCCCTCTCCACCCTCTCTCTCTCTCCTCTCCTCTCCTCTCCTCTCCTCTCCTCTCCTCTCCTCTCCTCTCCTCTCCTCTCCTCTCCTCTCCTCTCTCCTCTCCTCTCCTCTCCACCCTCTCCTCCTCTCCTCTCCTCTCCACCCTCTCCTCCTCTCCTCTCCTCTCCTCTCCTCTCCTCTCCTCTCCTCTCCTCTCCTCTCCTCTCCTCTCCTCTCCCTCTCCTCTCCTCTCCTCTCCACCCTCTCCTCCCTCTCCTCTCCTCTCCACCCTCTCCTCTCCTCTCCTCTCCACCCTCTCCTCCTCTCCTCTCCTCTCCCTCTCCACCCTCTCCTCTCCTCTCCTCTCCACACCCTCTCCTCCTCTCCTCTCCTCTCCTCTCCACTCCTCTCCTCTCCTCTCCTCTCCTCCCTCTCCTCTCCTCTCCTCTCCTCTCCTCTCCTCTCCTCTCCACCCTCCCTCCTCTCCTCTCCTCTCCACCCTCTCCTCTCCTCTCCTCTCCTCTCCACCCTCTCCTCTCCTCCCTCCTCTCCTCTCCTCTCCTCCCTCTCCTCTCCTCTCCTCTCCTCTCTCTCCTCCTCCTCCTCTCCTCTCCTCTCCTCTCCTCTCCTCTCCTCTCCTCTCTCCTCTCTCTCCTCTCCTCTCCTCCTCCTCCTCTCCTCTCCCTCTCCACCCTCTCCTCCTCTCTCCTCTCCTCTCCTCTCCTCTCCTCTCCTCTCCTCTCCTCTCCTCTCCTCTCCTCTCCTCTCCTCTCCTCTCCTCTCCTCTCCTCTCCTCTCTCCTCTCCTCTCCTCTCCTCTCCTCTCTCCTCCTCTCCTCTCCTCTCCTCTCCTCCTCTCCTCTCATCTCCTCTCCTCTCCTCTCCTCTCCTCTCCTCTCCTCTCCTCTCCTCTCCTCTCCTCTCCTCTCCTCTCCTCTCCTCTCCTCTCCTCTCCTCTCCTCTCATTCAGCACCTCCTGATGAATAATGCAGTGCAGGAAAATCATTTTCTGATCTGGGTTCAGCTCAGCTACTTGATCTTGTATCCTATTCAAAAGGCCAACATGTTTTCCTGTCCAGTTTGGGAACCATCAGTGGTCCCACTGCATAACTGTTCAAAACTCAGTCCCAGCTTTACCACACACTTCTTAACCTCCTCCAATAAATATTTCCCTGTGGTTGTGCTCTTCAGTGACTACACTGAAGCAAGCTCCTCTGTCATTTCAAAGTCTGGGGTTTTGCAGGTACTATGATCAGTTAGCCTTTTAAAAGGATAAACTTGGATGAGCTAACACAACGTGCCATTGGAACACAGGAGTGATGGTTGCTGATAATGGGCCTCTGTACGCCTATGTCAATATTCCATACAAAAAAATCTGCCGTTTCCAGCTACAATAGTAATTTACAACATTACCAATGTCTACACTGTATTTCTGATCAATTTGATGTTATTTTACAGTTTTTTTGGATTGATTACACACTAAAATTAAAAGTAGTACACTATTAGCAAAACCTTACACTCAAGAAGCAAAACATCAGCCCATATTTGCACAACTATAAGCACATTGTCAACCTCACACTTGTTGCAAAACTCTACACACAGTGATTTGCAAAACATTAAACACACTTAACATACATTACACACAAAAATATATCATGAAGTCACATCCTTGCAATACCAAAGCACTGACTGTCAGATTACCACACCCTCCGACCTATTGGTTCAACACAGTCATCAGGTGTGCAAACACTCGTTTGCTTAATTGTAGACACATCAATCAGGTGTATTAGCACTATAAAAAGCAGCAGGTGAGTTCATCGGCCTTCAAGCACAATGGAAAGAGTCAGAGAAAGAGGAGGAGGAGGAGGACGAGGAGGAAGACAGGAAGGTGCTCAAAGAGGACCGAATCTGACAAATGAGACAAATGACAAATGACAAATGAGATCCGCGCAACACTGGTTGACTGGTTGACTGGTTAAGCCGATATACAGTGGCAAGTGTGATGAGAACATTTAGACTGGAAAATAGGTATTGTAAAAATATCATCATATCAAAAACATCTGCACGGTTTCAGTAACTGCTTACAGTACTGTATTCTATGCACTATCAGCACTTCTGTTACCTTTTCCTGTGAAATTACTGTACTATTTTATACTGTTTTTTTTCTACATAGGATTGAGGGTCAGGGACGACAAGGGGGAAGGCCTCCTATGTTCACAAAACAGCAAGAGAGGGAGATAGTAAACATGGTTTTGGCCAACAATGCTATAACACTCAAGCAGCTCCAAGCTAACATTGTCAATAACCACGCCATTTTCAACGACATCCATCAGGTCTCAACATCAACACTGGCACGCATCCTAAAAAACATATTCAAATGAAGCAAATTTATCGAGTGCCTTTCGAGCGCAATTCCGAAAGGGTGAAACGACTGCGGCATGATTATGCAGAGGTATGTATTCACTTTAGCAGTGTGATCTTGCATACTGTCTCATAATCATTTACTGTACTGTAATATGTATATTAGATCTACACTGAACTACACAATTTTGCCTGACACTGTTTTTCAGAGAGTTTTACGAATGGATGGAGAGGATATCCAGCATGAGTTCATTTACGTAGATGAGGCTGGGTTCAACCTGACGAGAACACGAAGGAGGGGAAGAAACATCATTGGCCACAGGGCTATAGTCAATGTCCCAGGGCAACGTGGGGGTAATATAACACTCTGTGCAGCCATTACACAGAATGGGGTCCTCCACCGCCATGCCCATATGGGCCCTTACAACACAGCACTCATACTTACATTCTTGGACCAATTG
>NC_060182.1:9034518-9102018 GCF_021184085.1 Oncorhynchus gorbuscha | reverse complement strand
TCCTGCTTTAATTTTCTTTGTAAGCAGGAATCAGTAGGATCAAATGATGGTCAGATTTGCCAAATGGAGGAGGGAGAGCTTTGTATGCATTTTTTCCTCTGGTTGCACATTTAACATGCTGGTAGAAATGAGGTAAAATGGATTTAACCTTGCCTGCTGTAACGCTCGTCTGTGATGGAAGAAGAGGAGAACCAATGAGCAGCGTGGTAAGTGTCCATATTGATAATTTATTATCATGAACACAAAACAAAATAACGATAAAGAACGAAACGAAACAGCCGGTGAATACACACAACAGAAAATAATCACCCACAACTCAAGGGTGAAAACAGGCTGCCTAAGTATGGTTCTCAATCAGGGACAATGATTGACAGCTGCCTCTGATCGAGAACCATACCAGGCCAAACACAGAAATCCCAAATCATAGAAAAAAGAACATAGACTGCCCACCCAAACTTACGCCCTGACCATACTAAAACAAAGACAAAACAAAGGAACTAAGGTCAGAACGTGACACCTGCATTAAAATCCCCGGCCGCTAGGAGCTCCATTTCTGAATGAGCATTTTCTTGTTTTCTTAATGAGCACGGTCTTAGTGCCAGCATCGGTTTTTGGTGGTAAATAGATAGCTTCGAATAATATAGATGAGAAATCTCTTATGATCTACAGCTTATCATGAGTTATTCTACCTCAGGCGAGCAATACCTTGAGAGTTCTTCAATATTATATGTCACGCACCAGCAGTTATTGACAAATAGACACACTCCCCTGCCCCTTGTCTTACCAGACGTAGCTGCTCTGTCCTGCAGATGCATGGTGAAGCCAGCCAGCCATCTCTATATTATCCATGTTGTTTAGCTACGTCTCGGTGAAACAAAATATATTACAATTTTTAATGTCCCATTGGTAGGATAGTCTTAATCGTAGATCGTACAGTTTTCTAATAAATGCACATTGGCCAATAATTTTTTTTATTTTATTTTACCAGGCAAGTCAGTTAAGAACAAATTCTTATTTTCAATGACAGCCTAGGAATAGTGGGTTAACTGCCTGTTCAGGGGCAGAATGACAGATTTGTACCTTGTCACCTCGGGGGTTTGAACTCGCAACCTTCCGGTTACTAGTCACACGCTCTAACCACTAGGATACCCAGCCGCCCCGTAATACAGAGGGTAGTGGTGGTTTACCTACGTTTCGGCAAATTGTTAAACAGAAGCCTGTCATCTAGCGGATGACAGGGATTTGGGCTTGGTCTCGACCAAGCAGTCTATTCTCTGTCTTTTCTTCAAGCGGATGACAGGGATTTGGGCCTGGTCTCGACCAAGCAGTCTATTCTCTGTCTTTTCTTCAAGCGGATGACAGGGATTTGGGCTTGGTCTCAACCAAGCAGTCTATTCTCTGTCTTTTCTTCAAGCGGATGACAGGGATTTGGGCCTGGTCTCGACCAAGCAGTCTATTCTCTGTCTTTTCTTCAAGCGGATGACAGGGATTTGGGCTTGGTCTCAACCAAGCAGTCTATTCTCTGTCTTTTCTTCAAGCGGATGACAGGGATTTGGGCTTGGTCTCAACCAAGCAGTCTATTCTCTGTCTTTTCTTCAAGCGGATGACAGGGATTTGGGCTTGGTCTCAACCAAGCAGTCTATTCTCTGTCTTTTCTTCAAGCGGATGACAGGGATTTGGGCTTGGTCTCAACCAAGCAGTCTATTCTCTGTCTTTTCTTCAAGCGGATGACAGGGATTTGGGCTTGGTCTCAACCAAGCAGTCTATTCTCTGTCTTTTCTTCAAGCGGATGACAGGGATTTGGACTTGGTCTCAACTAAGCAGTCTATTCTCTGTCTTTTCTTCAAGCGGATGACAGGGATTTGGGCTTGGTCTCAACCAAGCAGTCTATTCTCTGTCTTTTCTTCAAGCGGATGACAGGGATTTGGGCCTGGTCTCGACCAAGCAGTCTATTTTTCACGTGGGACTCGTTAAAGAAAAACTCTTCATACAGTTCGAGGTGAGTGATCACTGTTCTGATGTCCAGAAGCTAATTTCAGTCATAAGAGATGGTAGCAGCAACATTATGTACAAAATAAGTTACAAACAATGAGAAACACAAAATAGGACATTTGGTTAGGAACCTGTAAAACGGCAGCCATCCTGGAATGCAGTCCTGGGATGTAGTTCTGGTATGTAGTCCTGGTATGCAGTCCTGGTATGTAGTTCTGAGTATGGTAGCAGTCCTGGTATGTAGTTCAAAATAAGTTAGTCCAATGAGTTCTGGTATGTAGGATGCAGTTTGGTTCTGGTATGTAGGTAGCCATCCTGGTATGCAGTCCTGGTATGTAGTTCTGGTATGTAGTCCTGGTATGCAGTCCTGGTATGTAGTTCTGGTATGTAGTTCTGGTATGCAGTCCTGGTATGTAGTTCTGGTATGTAGTTCTGGTATGTAGTCCTGGTATGTAGTTCTGGTATGTAGTTCTGGTATGTAGTTCTGGTATGTAGTTCTGGTATGTAGTTCTGGTATGTAGTCCTGGTATGTAGTCCTGGTATGCAATCCTGGTATGTAGTCGTTCTGGTATGTAGTCCTGGTATGTAGTTCTGGTATGTAGTTCTGGTATGTAGTCCTGGTATGTAGTTCTGGTATGTAGTCCTGGTATGTAGTCCTGGTATGTAGTTCTGGTATGTAGTTCTGGTATGTAGTCCTGGTATGTAGTTCTGGTAGTCGTGGTATGTAGTTCTGGTATGTAGTCCTGGTATGCAATCCTGGTATGCAGTCCTGGTATGTAGTCCTGGTATGTAGTTCTGGTATGTAGTCCTGGTATGCAGTCCTGGTATGTAGTTCTGGTATGTAGTCCTGGTATGTAGTTCTGGTATGCAGTCCTGGTATGTAGTTCTGTTATGTAGTTCTGTTATGTAGTTCTGGTATGTAGTTCTGGTAGCACACTGTTTTCTCCCATTAGATCAGGTCTACGTACGCTGTACCAAGGACCCTATTCAGACTGGACAATAACATGGTCACACCAGATCGACTGCAGTATTAACGTTTAACCAGGTTCATTAAAAAAAAAAAAAAAAAAACTTGAGTCAATGTTACGTCTACTTATCTCCAGCCTGAATTACAGCTGAGGACAAGCAGTAGAGCCAGACATGCAGGCAACACTGTGTCACTGCAGTGTTTGAGTCAGTCCTCTCGTGGAACTCTGGCGGCATGAGGCAGATCAGTCTATAATGCTGTCGAGACTTCCATCCCTCCTCCTGTCCTACCTGTCACGTATAGTACCTCTCTGGCCTCGAGGTCATCAGGCTGCTGATTATGCCGTACACCTGTCAGCATCATTACGCGCACCTGTCACCATCATCTCGCGCACCTGTCACCATCATCTCGCGCACCTGTTTATCTTCCCTATATCTGTCACTCCCCTTGGTTCTTTTCTCATGTGTTATTGACTCAATGTTTACAATGTTGGTGTGTTGTTTGTGTTTCGTGTTAATTGTTCATTTTATTTATTAAAACTCGTTACACTACCACCCATTTACACAATACTGGTGTTTCTTGGAAAGAGATTGAGAAGGGGGCAGTAAAGGAGGAAGACAGAAAATAATGAAAGAAAAAAGAAGGAGTGAGAGTGGGGAGAGAGAGGGAGGGAGAGTGGGGAGAGAGATGGAGGGAGAGTGGGGAGGGAGAGTGGGGAGGGAGAGGGAGGGAGAGTGGGGAGGGAGAGTGGTGAGAGAGAGGGAGGGAGGGAGAGTGGGGAGGGAGAGTGGGGAGATAGAGGGAGGGAGAGTGTGGAGAGAGAGGGAGGGAGAGAGAGGGAGGGAGAGTGGGGAGAGAGAGGGAGAGAGAGTGGGGAGGGAGAGTGGGGAGAGAGAGGGAGGGAGAGTGGGGAGGCAGAGGGAGGGAGACTGGGGAGAGAGAGGGAGGGAGAGTGGGGAGGGAGAGGGGGAGGGAGAGTGGGAGAGAGAGGGAGGGAGAGTGGGGAGGGAGAGGGGGAGGGAGAGGCAGAGGGAGGGAGAGTGGGGAGAGAGAGGGAGGGGAGAGTGGGGAGAGGGGGAGAGGGGGGAGGGAGAGTGGGGAGAGAGAGGGAGGGAGAGTGGGGAGAGAGAGGGGAGGGAGAGTGGGGAGAGAGAGGGAGGGAGAGTGGGGAGAGAGAGGGAGAGGAGAGAGTGGGGAGGGAGAGTGGGGAGGGAGAGGGAGGCAGAGGGGAGGGAGAGTGGGGAGGGAGAGTGGGGGGAGAGGGGGAGAGAGAGGGGGGAGAGTGGGGAGAGAGAGGGAGAGGGAGAGTGGGGAGGGAGAGTGGGGAGGGAGAGTGGGGAGGAGAGGGGAGGGAGAGTGGGGAGAGAGATGTAGGGGGGGAGAGTGGGGGAGAGAGGAGGGAGGGAGAGTGGGGAGGGAGAGTGGGGAGAGAGAGGGAGGGAGAGTGGGGAGGCAGAGAGAGGAGAGGGAGAGAGAGGGGAGGGGAGAGAGGGAGAGAGGGGAGAGTGGGGAGAGAGGGAGGGGGAGGGAGAGTGGGGAGGGAGAGTGGGGAGGGAGAGTGGGGAGGCAGAGGGAGGGAGAGTGGGGAGAGAGATGGAGGGAGAGTGGGGAGAGAGAGGGGAGGGAGAGTGGGAGAGAGAGGGAGGGAGAGGGGGGAGAGAGGGGAGGAGAGAGAGGGGAGGGAGAGTGGGGAGGCAGAGAGTAGGGAGAGAGTGGGGAGGGAGAGGGAGGGAGAGTGGGGAGAGAGAGGAGGAGAGTGGGGAGAGAGAGAGGAGGGGAGAGTGGGGAGGAGAGGGAGGGAGAGTTGGGAGGGAGGAGGGAGAGTGGGAGAGAGAGAGAGAGAGAGAGAGAGAGAGAGAGAGGAGAGAGAGAGGAGGAGAGAGAGGGAGAGAGAAGAGAGAGAGAGAGAGAGAGAGAGAGAGAGAGAGAGAGAGAGAGAGAGAGAGAGAGAGAGAGAGAGAGAGAGAGAGAGAGAGAGAGAGAGAGAGAGAGAGAGAGAGAGAGAGAGAGAGAGAGAGAGAGAGGAGAGAGAGAGGGGGGAGAGAGAGTGGGAGAGGAGAGAGTGGGGAGGAGAGAGGAGGGAGAGAGGTGAGAGAGAGGAGGGAGAGTGGGAGGGAGAGTGGGGAGGGAGAGTGGGGAGGGAGAGGGGAGGGGGGCAGAGGGAGGGAGAGGGGGAGGCAGAGGGAGGGGGAGAGTGGGGAGAGAGAGGGAGGGAGAGTGGGGAGAGAGAGGGAGAGAGAGGGAGGCAGTGAGGGGGAGAGAGAGGGAGAGGAGAGAGTGGGGAGGGAGAGTGGGGAGAGAGAGGGGGAGAGTGGGGAGGGGAGGGAGAGGAGTGGGGAGGGAGAGCAGAGAGAGAGGAGGGAGAGAGGGGAGAGGGAGAGGGGGGGAGGGAGAGTGGGAGAGAGAGGGAGAGAGAGAGAGAGAGAGAGAGAGAGAGAGAGAGAGAGAGAGAGAGAGAGAGAGAGAGAGAGAGAGAGGAGAGAGAGAGAGAGAGGGAGAGAGAGGGAGAGAGAGAGAGAGAGAGAGAGAGAGAGAGAGAGAGAGAGAGGGGAGAGAGAGGGAGGGAGAGTGGGGAGAGAGAGAGAGAGAGTGGGGAGAGAGAGAGGGGGAGAGAGAGGGAGAGTGGGGAGGAGAGTGGGGAGGCAGAGGGAGGGAGGAGAGTGGGGAGAGAGATGTAGGGAGAGTGGGGGGAGAGAGGGAGGGAGAGAGAGGGAGAGTGGGGAGAGAGAGGGAGGGAGAGAGTGGGGAGAGAGAGGGAGGGAGAGTGGGGAGAGAGAGGGAGGGAGAGTGGGGAGAGAGAGGGAGAGAGAGTGGGGGAGAGGGAGAGTGGGGAGGGAGAGTGGGGGAGGCAGAGGGAGGGAGAGTGGGGAGAGAGATGTAGGGAGAGTGGGGAGAGAGAGGGAGGGAGAGTGGGGAGAGAGAGGGAGAGAGAGTGGGGAGGGAGAGTGGGGAGGGAGAGTGGGGAGGCAGAGGGAGGGAGAGTGGGGAGAGAGATGTAGGGAGAGTGGGGAGAGAGAGGGAGGGGGGAGAAAGAGGGAGGGAGAGTGGGGAGAGAGAGAGAGGAGGGAGAGTGGGGAGAGAGAGGGAGGGAGAGTGGGGAGAGAGAGGGAGGGAGAGTGGGGAGAGAGAGGAGAGAGAGTGGGGAGGGAGAGTGGGGAGGGAGAGTGGGGAGGCAGAGGGAGGGAGAGTGGGGAGAGAGATGTAGGGAGAGTGGGGAGAGAGAGGGAGGGGGAGAGTGGGGAGAGAGAGGGGGGAGAGTGGGGAGAGAGAGGGAGAGAGAGTGGGGAGGGAGAGTGGGGAGAGAGATGTAGGGAGATTGGGGGAGAGGGAGAGGGAGGGAGAGTGGGGAGAGAGGGAGGAAGAGTGGGGAGAGAGAGGGAGGGAGAGTGGGGAGAGAGAGGGGGAGAGGGAGAGTTGGGAGGGAGAGTAGGGAGAGAGAGAGAGAGAGAGAGAGAGAGAGAGAGAGAGAGAGAGAGAGAGAGGAGAGAGAGAGAGAGAGAGAGAGAGAGAGAGAGAGAGAGAGAGAGAGAGAGAGAGAGAGAGAGAGAGAGAGAGAGAGAGAGAGAGAGAGAGAGAGAGAGAGAGAGAGAGAGAGAGAGAGAGAGAGAGAGAGAGAGAGAGAGAGAGAGAGAGAGAGAGAGAGAGAGAGAGAGAGAGAGAGAGAGGGAGGGAGAGAGAGGGGAGAGCAGGGAGGGAGAGGGGGAGAGAGAGTGGGAGGCAGAGGGAGGGAGAGTGGTGAGAGAGAGGGAGGGAGAGTGGGGAGGGAGAGTGGGGAGGGAGAGTGGGGAGGGAGAGTGGGGAGGCAGAGGGAGGGAGAGTGGGGAGAGAGAGGGAGGGAGAGTGGGGAGAGAGAGGGAGGGAGAGTGGGGAGAGAGAGGGAGAGAGAGTGGGGAAGGAGAGTGGGGAGAGAGAGTGGGGAGGCAGAGGGAGGGAGAGTGGGGAGAGAGATGTAGGGAGAGTGGGGAGAGAGAGGGAGGGAGAGTGGGGAGAGAGAGGGAGAGAGAGTGGGGAGGGAGAGTGGGGAGGGAGAGTGGGGAAAGAGAGGGAGGGAGAGTGGGGAGAGAGAGGGAGGGAGAGAGAGGGAGGGAGAGTGGGGAGAGAGAGGGAGGGAGAGAGAGGGAGGGAGAGTGGGGGGGAGTGGGGGAAAGAGAGGGAGGGAGAGTGGGGAGAGAGAGGGAGGGAGAGAGAGGGAGGGAGAGTGGGGAGAGAGAGGGAGGGAGAGTGGGGAGAGAGAGGGAGGGAGAGTGGGGAGAGAGAGGGAGAGAGAGTGGGGAGGGAGAGTGGGGAGGGAGAGTGGGGAGGCAGAGGGAGGGAGAGTGGGGAGAGAGATGTAGGGAGAGTGGGGAGAGAGAGGGAGGGAGAGTGGGGAGAGAGAGGGAGAGAGATGTAGGGAGAGTGGGGAGAGCGAGGGAGGGAGAGTGGGGAGAGAGAGGGAGGAAGAGTGGGGAGAGAGAAGGAGGGAGAGTGGGGAGGGAGAGTGGGGAGAGAGAGGGAAGAGAGAGGGAGGGAGAGTGGGGAGAGAGAGGGAGGGAGAGTGGGGAGAGAGAGGGAGGGAGAGAGAGGGAGGGAGAGTGGGGAGAGAGAGGGAGAGAGAGTGGGGAGGGAGAGTGGGGAGGGAGAGTGGGGTGGCAGAGTGGGGAGTGAGAGTGGGGAGAGAGAGGGAGGGAGAGTGGGAAGGGAGTGAGGGAGGGAGAGTGGGGAGAGAGACGGAGGGAGAGTGGGGAGAGAGGGGGGAGAGAGAGTGGGGGAGAGTGGGGGAGAGTGGGAGGGAGAGTGGGAAGGGAGTGAGGAGGGGGAGGGAGGGAGAGTGGGGAGGGAGTATGGGAGAGAGCGTGGGGAGGGAGAGGGGGAGGAAGAGTGGAGAGGGAGTGTGGGAGGGAGAATGGGGAGGGAGAGTGGGGAGAGGGTGGGAGGGAGAGTGGGAAGGGAGTGAGGGAGGGAGAGTGTGGGAGGGAGAGTGGGGAGAGAGTGGGAGGGAGAGTGGGAAGGGAGTGAGGGAGGGAGAGTGTGGGAGGGAGAGTGGGGAGGGAGAGTGGGGAGGGAGTGAGGGAGGGAGAGTGGGGAGGGAGAGTGGGGAGAGAGTGGGAGGGAGAGTGGGGAGGGAGAGTGGGAGGGGGAGTGGGAAGGGAGTGAGGGAGGGAGAGTGGGGAGGGAGAGTGGGGAGAGAGTGGGAGGGAGAGTGGGAAGGGAGTGAGGGAGGGAGAGTGTGGGAGGGAGAGTGGGGAAGGAGAGTGGTGAGGGAGAGTGGGGAGGGAGAGTGGGGAGGGAGTGAGGGAGGGAGAGAGAGTGTCCTCATAACAGAAACGTGCCACATGGTAGGCGATGAACGTGGTCAAACATCAGTAGTGAGGCTTGGAGCGTTATGTTGTTGTTTTTTACACTCCTTAACACAAACACACACACACACACCCGACTAACACTCTGCGATACTCTACCCCATCACGCGTCACCCCCCATTTCAATATTAAAATGTTTTATGCGGCTTGGCACTTTGTACCTCCTCTCTCCACTGTCCCCCTGCCAATAAAACGATGTGCAGTAAAGGGCGTTGTCATGTTCTACAGGTGTTGCATCGCAGAGTCTGGGTGATCGCTCAATCTGCTATAGCAGAGGGGGAACAGGGGAACTGGGGGGTCTCTGCATGAGTTGCATGGTTGTACAGGAGTGGTTCCGTGGTAAAATCTAAATGAGAGAGCAGCGGTCTGGATGGTGGATCAGGATCGTACAGGAGCTGTCCCATGTTGGAGCTTCTGGTCTGTGTTTAGAAAAAGGCCAAAAGCCGAAATGTGTTGGATTTACTTGTTACGATAAATACGCTTTTTAATTTACTTCCGTTGTACTCTAAGAGTTGCTGAATGAAATCCAAACAAATCTTATTGGTCACATACACATATTGAGCAGATGTTATAGTGGGTGTAGTGAAATGCTTGTGTTTCTAGCTCCAGGGCAGTAATATGTAACAACTCACAACAATGTACATGAATCTAAAATAAAAAGGTATTGCAAAGTTGTGACCGTGTCAACCAGCGCCATCGAATGCTATACTCTTCTCTTTACTTCAGTTTGCACCTCAAATCACCTCGGAGAGCCAGGTAGATACAGCGATTTTCACCTTGGTTAGAGAGCCAGGTAGATACAGTGATTTTCACCTTGGTTAGAGAGCCAGGTAGATACAGCGATTTTCACCTTGGTTAGAGAGCCAGGTAGATACAGTGATTTTCACCTTGGTTAGAGAGCCAGGTAGATACAGCGATTTTCACCTTGGTTAGAGAGCCAGGTAGATACAGTGATTTTCACCTTGGTTAGAGAGCCAGGTAGATACAGCGATTTTCACCTTGGTTAGAGAGCCAGGTAGATACAGTGATTTTCACCTTGGTTAGAGAGCCAGGTAGATACAGTGATCTTCACCTTGGTTAGAGAGCCAGGTAGATACAATGATCTTCACCTTGGTTAGAGAGCCAGGTAGATACAATGATCTTCACCTTGGTTAGAGAGCCAGGTAGATACAATGATCTTCACCTTAGTTAAAGAGCCAGGTAGATACAATGATCTTCACCTTGGTTAGAGAGCCAGGTAGATACTGTGATCTTCACCTTAGTTAAAGAGCCAGGTAGATACAATGATCTTCACCTTGGTTAGAGAGCCAGGTAGATACAATGATCTTCACCTTGGTTAGAGAGCCAGGTAGATACAATGATCTTCACCTTGGTTAGAGAGCCAGGTAGATACAATGATCTTCACCTTGGTTAGAGAGCCAGGTAGATACAATGATCTTCACCTTAGTTAAAGAGCCAGGTAGATACAATGATCTTCACCTTAGTTAAATAGCCAGGTAGATACAATGATTTTCACCTTGGTTAGAGAGCCAGGTAGATACTGTGATCTTCACCTTGGTTAGAGAGCCAGGTAGATACAGTGATCTTCACCTTGGTTAGAGAGCCAGGTAGATACAGTGATCTTCACCTTGGTTAGAGAGCCAGGTAGATACAGTGATCTTCACCTTGGTTAGAGAGCCAGGTAGATACAGTGATTATTTCCCTTTGCACTCTGTTTGATGACTGTTTTAATTCTAATGTGCTACAGGTGTATAAAAAAAGATGAGAGAGGCCTGTAATTTTCATCATAGGTACACTTCAACTATGACAGACAAAATGAGAATCACATTGTAGGATTTTTTATGAATTTATTTGCAAATTATGGTGGAAAATAAGTATTTGGTCAACACAAAAGTTTATCTCAATACTTTGTTATATACCCTTTGTTGGCAATGACAGAGGTCAAACGCTTACTGTAAGTCTTCACAAGGTTTTCACACACTGTTGCTGGTATTTTGGCCCATTCCTCCATGCAGTTCTATTTTTGTTTCATCTGACCATATGACATTCTCCCAATCTTCTTTTGGATCATCCAAATGCCCTCTAGCAAACTTCAGACGGGCCTGGACATGTACTGGCTTAATTAAGCAGGGGGACATGTCTGGCACTGCAGGATTTGAGTCCCTGGTGGCGTAGTGTGCTACTGATGGAAGGCTATGTTACTTTGGTCCCAGCTCTCTGCAGGTCATTCACTAGGTCCCGCCGTGTGGTTCTGGGAATTTTGCTCACCGTTCTTGTGATCATTTGGACCCCACGGGGTGAGATCTTGCGTGGAGCCCCAGATCGAGGGAGATTATCAGTGGTCTTGTATGTCTTCCATTTCCTAATAATTGCTCCCACAGTTGATTTGTTCAAACCAAGCTGCTTACCTATTGCAGATTCAGTCTTCCCAGCCTGGTGCAGGTCTACAATTTTATTTCTGGTGTCCTTTGACAGCTCTTTGGTCTTGGCCATAGTGGAGTTTGGAGTGTGACTGTTTGAGGTTGTGGACAGGTGTCTTTTATACTGATAACAAGTTCAAACAGGTGCCATTAATACAGGTAACGAGTGGAGGATAGAGGAGCCTCTTAAAGAAGAAGTTACAGGTCTGTGAGAGCCAGAAATCTTGCTTGTTTGTAGGTGACCAAATACTTATTTTCCACCATAATTTGCAAATAAATTCATTAAAAATCCTACAATGTGATTTTCTGGATTTTTTTCTCATTTTGTCTGTCATAGTTGAAGTGTACCTATGATGAAAATTACAGGCCTCTCTCATCTTTTTAAGTGGGAGAACTTGCACAATTGGTGGCTGACTAAGTACTTTTTTTGCCCCACTATATATATATTCATATATATATTTTTTTTATAATAATTTTATATCTGGAGTACTTCTCCTGTCCTATTCGGTGCCCTGTGTGAATCTAAGTGTGCGTTCTCTAATTCTCTCCTTCTCTCTTTCAATTCAATTTAATTCAAGGGCTTTATTGGCATGGGACACATGTGTTAACATTGCCAAAGCAAGTGAGGTAGACAACATACAAAGTGAATATATAAATTGAAAAACAACAAAAATTAACAGTAAACATTACACATACAAAAGTTTCAAAACAGTAAAGACATTACAAATGTCATATTATATATATATATACAGTGTTTTAACAATGTACAAATGGTTAAAGGACACAAGATAAAATAAATAAGCTTAAATATGGGTTGTATTTACAATGGTGTTTGTTCTTCACTGGTTGCCCTTTTCTTGTGGCAACAGGTCACACATCTTGCTGCTGTGATGGCACACTGTGGTATTTCACCCAGTACATATGGGAGTTTATCAAAATTGGATTTGTTTTCGAATTCTTTGTGGATCTGTGTAATCTGAGGGAAATATGTCTCTCTAATATGGTTATACATTGGGCAGGAGGTTAGGAAGTGCAGCTCAGTTTCCACCTCATTTTGTGGGCAGTGAGCACATAGCCTGTCTTCTCTTGAGAGCCATGTCTGCCTACGGCGGCCTTTCTCAATAGCAAGGCTATGCTCACTGAGTCTGTACATAGTCAAAGCTTTCCTTCATTTTGGGTCAGTCACAGTGGTCAGGTATTCTGCCGCTGTGTACTCTCTGTGTAGGGCCAAATAGCATTCTAGTTTGCTCTGTTTTTTTGTTAATTCTTTCCAATGTGTTAAGTAATTATCTTTTTGTTTTCTCATGATTTGGTTGGGTCTAATTGTGCTGTTGTCCTGGGGCTCTGTAGGGTGTGTTTGTGTTTGTGAACAGAGCCCCAGGACCAGCTTGCTTAGGGGACTCTTCTCCAGGTTCATCTCTCTGTAGGTGATGGCTTTGTTATGGAAGGTTTGTGAATCGCTTCCTTTTAGGTGGTTGTAGAATATAACGGCTCTTTTCTGGATTTGGATAATTAGTGGGTATCGGCCTAATTCTGCTCTGCATGCATTATTTGGTGTTCTACGTTGAACACGGAGGATATTTTTGCAGAATTATGCGTGCAGAGTCTCAATCCTTTCCCTGTCCCCAGTCCACCTGGCCGTGCTGCTGCTCCAGTTTCAACTGACCTGAGCCCGAGGACCATGCCCCAGGACTACCTGACATGATGACTCCTTGCTGTCCCCAGTCCACCTGGCCGTGCTGCTGCTCCAGTTTCAACTGACCTGAGCCCGAGGACCATGCCCCAGGACTACCTGACATGATGACTCCTTGCTGTCCCCAGTCCACCTGGCCGTGCTGCTGCTCCAGTTTCAACTGACCTGAGCCCGAGGACCATGCCCCAGGACTACCTGACATGATGACTCCTTGCTGTCCCCAGTCCACCTGGCCGTGCTGCTGCTCCAGTTTCAACTGTTCTGCCTTATTATTATTCGATCTTGGCCATGTTCTGTTATAATCTCCACCCGGCACAGCCAGAAGAGGACTGGCCACCCCACATAGCCTGGTTCCTCTCTAGGTTTCTTCCTAGGTTTTGGCCTTTCTAGGGAGTTTTTCCCAGCCACCGTGCTTCTACACCTGCATTGCTTGCTGTTTGGGGTTTTAGACTGGGTTTCTGTACAGCACTTTGAGGTATCAGCTAGTGTACGAAGGGCTATATAAATAACTTTGATTTGATTTGATTTGACCTTTATTTAACTCTTATTTACAATGACGGCGTACCGGGGAACAGTGGGTTAACTGCCTTGTTCAGAGGAACAGTGGGTTAACTGCCTTGTTCAGGGGAACAGTGGGTTAACTGCCTTGTTCAGGGGAACAGTGGGTTAACTGCCTTGTTCAGGGGAACAGTGGGTTAACTGCCTTGTTCAGGGGAACAGTGGGTTAACTGCCTTGTTCAGGGGAACAGTGGGTTAACTGCCTTGTTCAGGGGAACAGTGGGTTAACTGCCTTGCTCAGGGGAACAGTGGGTTAACTGCCTTGTTCAGGGGAACAGTGGGTTAACTGCCCTGTTCAGGGGAACAGTGGGTTAACTGCCTTGTTCAGGGGAACAGTGGGTTAACTGCCTTGCTCTGGGGAACAGTGGGTTAACTGCCTTGCTCAGGGGAACAGTGGGTTAACTGCCTTGTTCAGGGGAACAGTGGGTTAACTGCCTTGTTCAGGGGAACAGTGGGTTAACTGCCTTGTTCAGGGGAACAGAGGGTTAACTGCCTTGTTCAGGGGAACAGTGGGTTAACTGCCTTGTTCAGGGGAACATTTACATTTACATTTAAGTCATTTAGCAGACGCTCTTATCCAGAGCGACTTACAGTGGGTTAACTGCCTTGTTCAGGGGAACAGTGGGTTAACTGCCTTGTTCAGGGAACAGTGGGTTAACTGCCTTGTTCAAGGGAACAGTGGGTTAACTGCCTTGTTCAGGGGAAATAGAGTTCCAGAATCTGCATTGAAGCTGTTCTGACTTGTGGTGGCCTAACACCCCCTTAACGTTAAGACACGTCAGGCTGTTTCCTTTCTGTGGGCGTGTAGAGGGCTTGCAGGTGTACACGTAAAGGGTTCTTCAAAGGGTTCTCCTAGGGGGACAGACAGAATAACCTTTTTCAACACCTTACTTTCTAGGAGGATAGTGACATCTGTTGGTATTCTTACTTCATTCACTTTTTTTTGTTTACATCACCTAACAGAACCGTATCAATGCCCTGCCCTCTGTGTCATTGGATTGGATGGACTAGGTTCTGACAGAAGAAAAGGTGTTTGTGCTGCATGTGTGTTTCCTGTTTGAGGATTTGGCTTCACAATATCAAACATGAACTGTTTTACATCTCGTATAGTTGTGTGAATCACCCTTCAACTAACTTTACCCAAAATATGAACAAGTGACAATGAATACATCCACCATTTATTCAGGCTGTGTCAGCTTAGTGCCTGTCCCCCTGAAAAAATGTTTCATTTGGTTAACATAATGCTCTCCTAAAGGCGTAGCCTAACATCTCTCACAGGGACGAAGGCAAATTGAGCTTTCAGCAGGGGGGTGATAAGGAATTGCAGGCACACTAAAACATATGTCACACACACCTCCAAAGGCCCAGAGATATATACAGAGAGACACAGAGGAGAGGTAATGGAGAGGATATGAGGGGAGAGTTGGGTGGGGGGAGATGGAGCAGAAAGGTGATGGGAGGATGGGAAAGGAGAGGAGAGGAGGAGAAGAGATGAGGAGGGGAGTTGAAAGGAGAGGAGGGGGAGGGGCGAGGAGGAGAAGAGATGAGGAGGGGAGTTGAAAGGAGAGGAGGGGGGAGGGGCGAGGAGGAGAAGAGATGAGGAGGGGAGTTGAAAGGAGGGAGGAGGGGAGGAGGGAGGGGCGAGGAGGAGAAGAGATGAGGAGGGGAGTTGAAAGGAGAGGAGGGGAGGGAGGGGAGATGAGAGGGAGAGGAGAAGAGATGAGGGAGGGGAGGAGGGAGGGAGGAGGGGAGGGAGAGGGGAGGGAGAGGACAGGGGGTAGGGAGATGGGAGAAGGAGGAGGGAGAGGAAAGGACAGGAGGGTAGAGGAGATGTAGAGAAGGAGAGGAGGAGGAAGGAGGAGAGGACAGGAGGAGATGTAGGGAGTAGGGGAGATATAGAGAAGGAGAGGAGGAGAGGGAGAGGACAGGAGGGTAGAGGAGATGTAGAGGAGGAGAGGAGAGGAAAGGAGAGTAGAGGAGATGTAGAGAAGGCGGAGAGGACAGGACAGGAGGGTAGAGGAGAAGGAGAGGAGGAGAGGACAGGACAGGAGAGTAGAGGAGATGTAGAGAAGGAGGAGAGGAAAGGACAGGAGGGTAGAGGAGATGTAGAGAAGGAGGAGAACAGGAGAGGAAAGGACAGGAGGGTAGAGGAGATGTAGAGAAGGAGGAGATCAGGAGAGGACAGGACAGGAGGGTATAGGAGATGTAGAGAAGGAGGAGAGGACAGGACAGGAGGGTAGAGGAGATGTAGAGAAGGAGGAGATCAGGAGAGGAAAGGACAGGAGGGTAGAGGAGACGTAGAGAAGGAGAGGAGGAGAGGAGAGGACAGGAGAGTAGAGGAGATGTAGAGAAGGAGAGGAGGAGAGGAGAGGACAGGAGAGTAGAGGAGATGTAGAGAAGGAGGAGAGGAAAGGACAGGAGGGTAGAGGAGATGTAGAGAAGGAGAGGAGGAGAGGAGAGGACAGGAGAGTAGAGGAGATGTAGAGAAGGAGGAGAGGAAAGTACAGGAGGGTAGAGGAGATGTAGAGAAGGAGAGGAGGAGAGGAGAGGACAGGAGAGTAGAGGAGATGTAGAGAAGGAGGAGAGGAAAGGACAGGAAGGTAGAGGAGATGTAGAGAAGGAGGAGATCAGGAGAGGAAAGGACAGGAGGGTAGAGGAGATGTAGAGAAGGAGGAGAGGACAGGACAGGAGGGTAGAGGAGATGTAGAGAAGGAGGAGAGGACAGGACAGGAGGGTAGAGGAGATGGAGATCAGGAGGGGACAGGACAGGAGGGTAGAGGAGATGTAGAGAACGAGGAGAGGACAGGACAGGAGGGTAGAGGAGATGTAGAGAAGGAGAGGAGGAGAGGAGAGGACAGGAGAGTAGAGGAGATGTAGAGAAGGAGGAGAGGAAAGGACAGGAGGGTAGAGGAGATGTAGAGAAGGAGGAGAACAGGAGAGGAAAGGACAAGAGGGTAGAGGAGATGTAGAGAAGGAGGAGAGGACAGGACAGGAGGGTAGAGGAGATGTAGAGAAGGAGGAGAGGACAGGACAGGAGGGTAGAGGAGATGTAGAGAAGGAGGAGATCAGGAGAGGAAAGGACAGGAGGGTAGAGGAGATGTAGAGAAGGAGGAGAGGAGAGGAGGAGATGATAGCGGTACTGTAGATGTGGACGTGTGACATCCAGTGTTTAATTGGGAAGCAACAGCTAACCACCCAGCATGTCTCTCTTCTCTCTTCATTCCTTCACTCCTTCACTCCTTTCCTTTTCCCCCCACATCTCCCTCCCTCATCACCCACCCTCACCCCACACACACTACTTAGTAAGACCACACTTCAAAGTAAGGACCACTTCAGCAGTTTATGAACATAAGGATAGGATTTTATTGATGTGAGAGAGATAGAGAGAGAGAGAGAGAGAGAGAGAGAGAGAGAGAGAGAGAGAGAGAGAGAGAGAGAGAGAGAGAGAGAGAGAGAGAGAGAGAGAGAGAGAGAGAGAGAGAGAGAGAGAGAGAGGGAGAGAGAGAGAGAGAGAGAGAGAGAGAGAGAGAGAGAGAGAGAGGGGGGGAGAGAGAGGGAGAGAGATGGAGACAGTGGGAGAGAGATATGGAGAGAGGAAGAGAGGAAGAGAGAGAGAGAGAGCGAGAGAGAGAGAGAGAGAGATAGAGACAGAGAGAGACAGAGAGACAGAGAGACAGAGAGAGAGACACACATTGCTTTACTTATGCACTCCATATCCCCCCTCTCATTTCTCCTTCCAGTCAGGTACAAAGGATAGCAATTGTATATACTGTGATACATAGTAATACATGGTTAGGAAATAAATACTTACCTTGACTATTGTATAACAAAACACATTGATATCCTTATAGTGTACAGAAAGGTTCAACTGTATTTGAAGCCTTCCCTGTTGTGGTCAGATGGTTCCCTTTTGTGCTTACACAATTCTGTTCCTGGATCAGGGTGTCCTGACACGGTGTCTCTGTTCTAGTTGTCAGACACCCTGACACGGTGTCTCTGTTCTAGTTGTCAGACACCCTGACACGGTGTCTCTGTTCTAGTTGTCAGACACCCTGACCCGGTGTCTCTGTTCTAGTTGTCAGACACCCTGACACGGTGTCTCTGTTCTAGTTGTCAGACACCCTGACACGGTGTCTCTGTTCTCAGTGTCAGACACCCTGACACGGTGTCTCTATTATAGTTGTCAGACACCCTGACACGATGTCTCTGTTATAGTTGTCAGACACCCTGACATGGTGTCTCTGTTATAGTTGTCAGACACCCTGACATGGTGTCTCTGTTATAGTTGTCAGACACCCTGACACGGTGTCTCTGTTATAGTTGTCAGACACCCTGACACGGTGTCTCTGTTATAGTTGTCAGACACCCTGACATGGTGTCTCTGTTATAGTTGTCAGACACCCTGACATGGTGTCTCTGTTATAGTTGTCAGACACCCTGACACGGTGTCTCTGTTATAGTTGTCAGACACCCTGACATGGTGTCTCTGTTCTAGTTGTCAGACACCCTGACACGGTGTCTCTGTTATAGTTGTCAGACACCCTGACACGGTGTCTCTGTTATAGTTGTCAGACACCCTGACATGGTGTCTCTGTTCTAGTTGTCAGACACCCTGACATGGTGTCTCTGTTATAGTTGTCAGACACCCTGACACGGTGTCTCTGTTATAGTTGTCAGACACCCTGACACGGTGTCTCTGTTATAGTTGTCAGACACCCTGACACGGTGTCTCTGTTATAGTTGTCAGACACCCTGACATGGTGTCTCTGTTCTAGTTGTCAGACACCCTGACATGGTGTCTCTGTTATAGTTGTCAGACACCCTGACACGGTGTCTCTGATATAGTTGTCAGACACCCTGACACGGTGTCTCTGTTCTAGTTGTCAGACACCCTGACACGGTGTCTCTGTTCTAGTTGTCAGACACCCTGACACGGTGTCTCTGTTATAGTTGTCAGACACCCTGACATGGTGTCTCTGTTCTCAGTGTCAGACACCCTGACACGGTGTCTCTGTTCTAGTTGTCAGACACCCTGACACGGTGTCTCTGTTATAGTTGTCAGACACCTTGACACGGTGTCTCTGTTCTAGTTGTCAGACACCCTGACACGGTGTCTCTGTTCTAGTTGTCAGACACCCTGACACGGTGTCTCTGTTATAGTTGTCAGACACCCTGACATGGTGTCTCTGTTCTCAGTGTCAGACACCCTGACACGGTGTCTCTGTTCTAGTTGTCAGACACCCTGACACGGTGTCTGTGTTCTAGTTGTCAGACACCCTGACACGGTGTCTCTGTTCTCAGTGTCAGACAGCCTGACACGGTGTCTCTGTTCTAGTTGACAGACACCATGACACGGTGTCTCTGTTATAGTTGTCAGACACCCTGACATGGTGTCTCTGTTCTCAGTGTCAGACACCCTGACACGGTGTCTCTGTTCTAGTTGTCAGACACCCTGACACGGTGTCTCTGTTCTAGTTGTCAGACACCCTGACACGGTGTCTCTGTTCTCAGTGTCAGACAGCCTGACACGGTGTCTCTGTTCTAGTTGTCAGACACCCTGACACGGTGTCTCTGTTCTCAGTGTCAGTCTCTGTTATAGTTGTCAGACACCCTGACACGGTGTCTCTGTTCTCAGTGTCAGACGCCCTGACACGGTGTCTCTGTTATAGTTGTCAGACACCCTGACACGGTGTCTCTGTTATAGTTGTCAGACACCCTGACACGGTGTCTCTGTTCTCGGTGTCAGACACCCTGACATGGTGTCTCTGTTCTCGGTGTCAGACACCCTGACATGG
Organism: Oncorhynchus gorbuscha; assembly: GCF_021184085.1. Lineage (NCBI taxonomy): Eukaryota > Metazoa > Chordata > Actinopteri > Salmoniformes > Salmonidae > Oncorhynchus > Oncorhynchus gorbuscha. Next base: position 9,083,257 of record NC_060182.1, on the reverse strand, counting down.
TGTCTCGGCTCTCAGTGTCAGACACCCTGACATGGTGTCGTTGTTCGCAGGTCAGAGAGACAGTCTTGGTGTGTCTGTCAGACATTCGGTCCGGTGTGATCAATGCAGAGCTACAGCTGGTTGAAGGGGACCAAATCCATTCAACAGTTGATTTGGTTCCATTTTACCAGCTTTAGCAAAGCATTTTTTGCTGTTGTGAAGTTCTTCAGTGCAGCCAGAAGAGGTGAGGTAGGACAGCTTCAGAGTCTTAGGAGAGAGGGAACAAAAAGGAGGAGAAGAGGAGGTTTGGTGAGGTTTCATCAAAACACCGGTCCACATAGACAGCACGCATAGACAAAGAAGTGATTATTGGAGAAAATGATGGCATTATATGAGTTCCTAGGCATGCACAGGGTAACAAAAGGGTAGGAGAGAGCGAAGGAAATCACTTTTATTTGACCCCTGGCCAAACCCTAACGACGCGGGGCCAATTGCGCACCACGCTATGTGACTCTTAATCATGGCCGGGTGTGATACAGACTGGAACTGAACCAGGGTCTGGAGTGATGCCTCTAGCATGAAGATGCAGTGACTTAGACCACTGCACCACTCAGGAGCCCATCTAAAAGCTATGACAGTTATGATGTCATTATGAGTTCCTAGGCATGCAGAGGGTAACAATAGGGTTATAGTTATGATGTCATTATGAGTTCCTAGGCATGCAGAGGGTAACAATAGGGTTATAGTTATGATGTCATTATGAGTTCCTAGGCATGTAGAGGGTAACAAGAGGGTTATTGTTATAGAGCAGAGAAAGGAGAGGAAGAAAGGAGGAGGATAGGAGAAGGAGAAGAGAGGAGCAGGAGAGGAGAGGAGGGGGAGAGGAGGGGGAGAGGAGAAGAGGAGAAGAGTGGGAGAGGAGAAGAGGAGATGAGGAGGAGAGGAGAAAGAGAGGAGGAGAGGAGAAAGAGAGGAGGAGAGGATAAGAGGAGAGGAGGAGGAGAGGAGGAGAGGAGAAGGGGAGAAGAGGGGGAGAGGAGAAGAGGAGATGAGGAGGAGAGAAGGAGAGGAGGAGATGAGAAAGAGAGGAAGAGAGAAAGAGATGAGGAGAGGAGAAGTGGAGAGGAGGGGGAGAGGGGATAGGAGGAGAGGAGGATGAGATGAGAAAGAAAGGAGGAGAGAAAGAGGGGAGGAGAGGAGGAGGAGAAGAGGAGGAGGGAAGGAGGAGGAGAGGAGGAGAGGAGAAGGAGAAGAGGAGGAGGGAAGGAGGAGGAGAAGAGGAGAGAAAGAGAGGAGAGGAGGAGGAGAAGAGGAGGAGGGAAGGAGGAGGAGAGGAGGGGAGAGGATGAGGTGAGGAGAAAGAGAGGAGGAGAGGAGGAGGAGAAGAGGAGGAGGGAAGGAGGAGGAGAGGAGGAGAAGAGGAGGAGGGAAGGAGGAGGAGAGGAGGAAGAGAGAAAGAGAGGAGGAGAGGAGGAGGAGAAGAGGAGGAGGGAAGGAGGAGGAGAAGAGGAGGAGGGAAGGAGGAGGAGAGGAGGGGAGAGGATGAGGTGAAGAGAAAGAGAGGAAGAGAGGAGGAGAGGAGGAGGAGAAGAGGAGGAAGGAAGGAGGAGGAGAGGAGGAGGAGAGAAAGAGAGGAGGAGGAGGAGAAGAGGAGGAGGGAAGGAGGAGGACAGGAGGGGAGAGGAGGAGAAAAGGAGGAGGGAAGGAGGAGGAGAGGAGGAGAGAAAGAGAGGAGGAGGGAAGGAGGAGGACAGGAAGGGAGAGGATGAGGTGAGGAGAAAGAGAGGAGGAGAGGAGGAGGAGAAGAGGAGGAGGGAAGGAGGAGGAGAGGAGGAGAGAAAGAGAGGACGAGAGGAGGAGGAGAAGAGAAGGAGGGAAGGAGGAGGAGAGGAGGGGAGAGGATGAGGTGAGGAGCAAGAGAAGAAAGGAGATAGGAGTGAGGCCCGGAGATATAACAGGAGGAGAGAGAGGATGTAAGGAGATCTGAAAACGCAATTTCTAACCCTTATTCTTTAGTTTTTTTTATCCTCTTATGTTTTCTGTATAGTAAATATTTTAGTTTTAATTTCATTGTTTTGATTAGCCTTTTTTGCCACATTGTGTTGCATTCCATGTCTGTAATGTGCTGTATAAATAAAGCTTGATTTGATTCGATTAGATGGATGCAGACTATCTTGAGAACGCAATGAATGAATCACATGTCAATACTGCCAATGAACACACAGGATGCAACACCCCAGGAATTACCTCCCATTGACCTCTACAGAGCTTATCTCTCCCTCTCTCCCTCTCTCCCTCTCTCCCTCTCTCCCTCTCTTTCAATCTCTCTGTCAACCTCCCTCTCTCTCCATCTCTCTGTCAACCTCCCTCTCTCTCCATCTCTCTGTCAACCTCTCCCTCTCTCCCTCTCTCCCTCTCTTTCAATCTCTCTGTCAACCTCCCTCTCTCTCCATCTCTCTGTCAACCTCCCTCTCTCTCCATCTCGCTGTAAACCTCTCTCTCTCTCCCCGCTCTCTCCATCTCTCTGTAAACCTCTCTCTCTCTCCCTCTCTCTCCATCTCTCTGTCAACCTCTCTCTCTCCCTCGCTCTCCATCTCTCTGTCAACCTCTCTCTCTCTCCCTCTCTCTCCATCTCTCTGTCAACCTCTCTCTCTCCATCTCTCTGTCAACGTCTCTCTCTCTCCCTCTCTCTCCATCTCTCTGTCAACCTCTCTCTCTCTCCATCTCTCTGTCAACCTCTCTCTCTCCATCTCTCTGTCAACCTCTCTCTCTCTCTCTCTCTCTCTCCATCTCTCTGTCAACCTCTCTCTCTCCATCTCTCTGTCAACCTCTCTCTCTCTCACTCTCTCTCCATCTCTCTGTCAACCTCTCTCTCTCTCTCTCCATCTCTCTGTCAACCTCTCTCTCTCTCCATCTCTCTGTCAACCTCTCCCTAACGACCACATATTTTGTGCTTTCATGTCTTTATTATGTGATCTATAATTTCTCCTTCAGAGAGATGTTGACCCTCAGCGTATAATCTGGATGGGATAGAAACTGTTTAGGCGAGGAGCTGGCTAGCTGGGTAGGAACACTTAAAATGGAAAGAGAGCCTCACACTCTAGGAGCTCAGATGCAGTACTTGAATAAGCAGCGTTTGGACAGCATCACAGTCTACCCAGATGAAGACAGATTCGCTGTCCAAACATTGGTTATAAAATGATTGCATCTGAACTCCTAGAGTGTGAGGGTCTCCTTTGCTTTTTCAAAGGCCCTCATCATGTAACCAGCCATAGTGTACTCAGCAGCCTGCCTGCTGACTGTGTGCTGTTTACCCCTGGTGCATCTCATTCATATCCTGGTTCAATCCGCTTTAGTTAATAGTTTTGCCATTAGGAAGTAAACCACTTCCTACCCTTAATAACAGACTGTTGGCTCTACAAGGTAAGTCATATACACGACCAGTCAAAAGTATGGACACACCTACTCATTCAAGGGTTTTTCTTCATCTTAAAAACTATTTTCTACATTGTAGAATAATAATGAGGACGTCAAAACTATGAAATAACACATATGGAGTCATGTAGTAACCAAAAAAGTGTAAAACAAAATAAAATATGTTTGAGATTTAAGATTCCTCAAAGTAGCCACCATTTGCCTGGATGACAGCTTTGCACACGCTTGGCATTCTCTCAACCAGCTTCATGAGGTAGTCACCTGGAATGCATTTCAATTAACAGGTGTGCCTAGTTAAAAGTGAATTTGTAAGGGCTATTTGACCAAGAAGGAGAGTGATGGAGTGCTGCATCAGATGACCTGGCCTCCACAATAACCCGACCTCAACCCAATTGAGATTGGGATGAGTTGGATCGCAGAGTGAAGGAAAAGCCCTACTGCCTCTGATCTGGTGGACTCACTAACCAGAGAACATCCCTGGTCGTCCCTACTGCCTCTGATCTGGAGGACTCACTAAACACAAAGGCTTCGTTTGTAAATTATGTCGGAGTGTTGTACTCCTCCCTGATTGGCTCTCATTTAAAACACGGGAGAATGGTGCCGTTTGGTTTGCTTAATTTAAGGAATTTTAAGTGATTGATATTTTTACTTTTGCTACTTAAGTATATTTAAATCCAAATACTTGTAGACATTTAGTTAAGTAATATTTTACTGGCTGACTTCCACTTTTACTCGAGTCATTTTCTATGAAGGTATCTTTACTTTTATTCAAGTGTGACGATTGTATACGTTTTCCACCAGTGTGTGTGTGTGTGTGTGTGTGTGTGTGTGTGTGTGTGTGTGTGTGTGTGTGTGTGTGTGTGTGTGTGTGTGTGTGTGTGTGTGTGTGTGTGTGTGTGTGTGTGTGTAGTGGGGATGGAATCAGATACCATTTCTACAGCAGATGTACTCCAGCTGAGAGGGCAGGATGACCAGGGATGTACTCAGACTGAGAGGGTAGGGATGACCAGGGATGTACTCAGACTGAGAGGGTAGGGATGACCAGGGATGTACTCAGACTGAGAGGGTAGGGGTGACCAGGGATGTACTCAGACTGAGAGGGTAGGGATGACCAGGGATGTACTCAGACTGAGAGGGTAGGGATGACCAGGGATGTACTCAGACTGAGAGGGTAGGGATGACCAGGGATGTACTCAGACTGAGAGGGTAGGGGTGACCAGGGATGTACTCAGACTGAGAGGGTAGGGATGACCAGGGATGTACTCAGACTGAGAGGGTAGGGATGACCAGGGATGTACTCAGACTGAGAGGGTAGGGATGACCAGGGATGTACTCAGACTGAGAGGGTAGGGGTGACCAGGGATGTACTCAGACTGAGAGGGTAGGGATGACCAGGGATGTACTCAGACTAAGAGGGTAGGGGTGACCAGGGATGTACTCAGACTGAGAGGGTAGGGATGACCAGGGATGTACTCAGACTGAGAGGGTAGGGGTGACCAGGGATGTACTCAGACTGAGAGGGTAGGGATGACCAGGGATGTACTCAGACTGAGAGGGTAGGGATGACCAGAGATGTACTCCAGCCGAGAGGGTAGGGATGACCAGGGATGTACTCAGACTGAGAGGGTAGGGATGACCAGGGATGTACTCAGACTGAGAGGGTAGGGATGACCAGGAATGTACTCAGACTGAGAGGGTAGGGATGACCAGGGATGTACTCAGACTGAGAGGGTAGGGATGACCAGGGATGTACTCAGACTGAGAGGGTAGGGATGACCAGGGATGTACTCAGACTGAGAGGGTAGGGATGACCAGGGATGTACTCAGACTGAGAGGGTAGGGATGACCAGGGATGTACTCAGACTGAGAGGGTAGGGATGACCAGGGATGTACTCAGACTGAGAGGGTAGGGATGACCAGGGATGTACTCAGACTGAGAGGGTAGGGATGACCAGGGATGTACTCAGACTGAGAGGGTAGGGATGACCAGGGATGTACTCAGACTGAGAGGGTAGGAATGACCAGGGATGTACTCAGACTGAGAGGGTAGGGATGACCAGGGATGTACTCCAGCTGAGAGGGTAGGGATGACCAGGGATGTACTCAGACTGAGAGGGTAGGGATGACCAGGGATGACCAGGGATGTACTCAGACTGAGAGGGTAGGGATGACCAGGGATGTACTCCAGCTGAGAGGGTAGGGATGACCAGGGATGTACTCAGACTGAGAGGGTAGGGGTGACCAGAGATGTACTCCAGCCGAGAGGGTAGGGATGACCAGGGATGTACTCAGACTGAGAGGGTAGGGATGACCAGGGATGTACTCAGACTGAGAGGGTAGGGATGACCAGGGATGTACTCAGACTGAGAGGGTAGGGATGACCAGGGATGTACTCAGACTGAGAGGGTAGGGATGACCAGGGATGTACTCAGACTGAGAGGGTAGGGATGACCAGGGATGTACTCAGACTGAGAGGGTAGGGATGACCAGGGATGTACTCAGACTGAGAGGGTAGGGATGACCAGGGATGTACTCAGACTGGATGACCAGGGATGTACTCAAATCAAATCAAATCAAATCAAATTGTATTTGTCACATACACATGGTTAGCAGATGTTAATGCGAGTGTAGCGAAATGCTTGTGCTTCTAGTTCCGACAATGCAGTGATAACCAACAAGTAATCTAACTAACAATTCCAAAACTACTGTCTTATACACAGTGTAAGGGGATAAGGAACATGTACATAAGGATATATGAATGAGTGATGGTACAGAGCAGCATACAGTAGATGGTATCGAGTACAGTATATACATATGAGATGAGTGTGTAGACAAAGTAAACAAAGTGGCATAGTTAAAGTGGCTAGTGATACATGTGTTACATAAGGATGCAGTCGATGATGTAGAGTACAGTATATACATATGCATATGAGATGAATAATGTAGGGTAAGTAACATTATATAAGGTAGCATTGTTTAAAGTGGCTAGTGATATATTTACATCATTTCCCATCAATTCCCATTATTAAAATGGCTGGAGTTGGGTCAGTGTCAATGACAGTGTGTTGGCAGCAGCCACTCAATGTTAGTGGTGGCTGTTTAACAGTCTGATGGCCTTGAGATAGAAGCTGTTTTTCAGTCTCTCGGTCCCAGCTTTGATGCACCTGTACTGACCTCGCCTTCTGGATGATAGCGGGGTGAACAGGCAGTGGTTCGGGTGGTTGATGTCCTTGATGATCTTTATGGCCTTCCTGTAACAACGGGTGGTGTAGGTGTCCTGGAGGGCAGGTAGTTTGCCCCCGGTGATGCGTTGTGCAGTCCTCACTACCCTCTGGAGAGCCTTACGGTTGAGGGCGGAGCAGTTGCCGTACCAGGCGGTGATACAGCCCGCCAGGATGCTCTCGATTGTGCATCTGTAGAAGTTTGTGAGTGCTTTTGGTGACAAGCCGAATTTCTTCAGCCTCCTGAGGTTGAATAGGCGCTGCTGCGCTTCTTCACGACGCTGTCAGTGTGAGTGGACCAATTCAGTTTGTCTGTGATGTGTATGCCGAGGAACTTAAAACTAGCTACCCTCTCCACTACTGTTCCATCGATGTGGATAGGGGTGTTCCCTCTGCTGTTTCCTGAAGTCCACAATCATCTCCTTAGTTTTGTTGACGTTGAGTGTGAGGTTATTTTCCTGACACCACACTCCGAGGGCCCTCACCTCCTCCCTGTAGGCCGTCTCGTCGTTGTTGGTAATCAAGCCTACCACTGTTGTGTCGTCCGCAAACTTGATGATTGAGTTGGAGGCGTGCGTGGCCACGCAGTCGTGGGTGAACAGGGAGTACAGGAGAGGGCTCAGAACGCACCCTTGTGGGGCCCCCGTGGTGAGGATCAGCGGGGAGGAGATGTTGTTGCCTACCCTCACCACCTGGGGGCGGCCCGTCAGGAAGTCCAGTACCCAGTTGCACAGGGCGGGGTCGAGACCCAGGGTCTCGAGCTTGATGACGAACTTGGAGGGTACTATGGTGTTGAATGCCGAGCTGTAGTCGATGAACAGCATTCTCACATAGGTATTCCTCTTGTCCAGGTGGGTTAGGGAAGTGTGCAGTGTGGTTGAGATTGCATCGTCTGTGGACCTATTTGGGCGGTAAGCAAATTGTAGTGGGTCTAGGGTGTCAGGTAGGGTGGAGGTGATATGGTCCTTGACTAGTCTCTCAAAGCACTTCATGATGACGGAAGTGAGTGCTACGGGGCGGTAGTCGTTTAGCTCAGTTACCTTAGCTTTCTTGGGAACAGGAACAATGGTGGCCCTCTTGAAGCATGTGGGAACAGCAGACTGGTATAGGGATTGATTGAATATGTCCGTAAACACACCGGCCAGCTGGTCTGCGCATGCTCTGAGGGCGCGGCTGGGGATGCCATCTGGGCCTGCAGCCTTGCGAGGGTTAACACATTTAAATGTCTTACTCACCTCGGCTGCAGTGAAGGAGAGACCGCATGTTTCCGTTGCAGGCCGTGTCAGTGGCACTGTATTGTCCTCAAAGCGGGCAAAAAAGTTATTTAGTCTGCCTGGGAGCAAGACATCCTGGTCCGTGACTGGGCTGGATTTCATCTTGTAGTCCGTGATTGACTGTAGACCCTGCCACATGCCTCTTGTGTCTGAGCCGTTGAATTGAGATTCCACTTTGTCTCTGTACTGACGCTTAGCTTGTTTGATAGCCTTACGGAGGGAATAGCTGCACTGTTTGTATTCAGTCATGTTTCCAGTCACCTTGCCCTGATTAAAAGCAGTGGTTCGCGCTTTCAGTTTCACGCGAATGCTGCCATCAATCCACGGTTTCTGGTTAGGGAATGTTTTTATTGTTGCTATGGGAACGACATCTTCGACGCACGTTCTAATGAACTCGCACACCGAATCAGCGTATTCGTCAATATTCCCATCTGACGCAATACGAAACATGTCCCAGTCCACGTGATGGAAGCAGTCTTGGAGTGTAGAGTCAGCTTGGTCTGACCAGCGTTGGACAGACCTCAGCGTGGGAGCCTCTTGTTTTAATTTCTGCCTGTAGGCAGGGATCAGCAAAATGGAGTCGTGGTCAGCTTTTCCGAAAGGGGGGCGGGGCAGGGCCTTATATGCGTCGCGGAAGTTAGAGTAACAATGATCCAAGGTTTTACCACCCCTGGTTGCGCAATCGATATGCTGATAAAATTTAGGGAGTCTTGTTTTCAGATTGGCTTTGTTAAAATCCCCAGCTACAATGAATGCAGCCTCCGGATAAATGTTTTCCAGATTGCAAAGAGTTAAATAAAGTTCGTTCAGAGCCAGCGATGTGTCTGCTTGGGGGGGGGATATATACGGCTGTGATTATAATCGAAGAGAATTCTCTTGGAAGATAATGCGGTCTACATTTGATTGTGAGGAATTCTAAATCAGGTGAACAGAAGGATTTGAGTTCCTGTATGTTTCCTTCATCACACCATGTCCCGTTAGTCATGAGGCATACGCCCCCGCCACTCTTCTTACCAGAGAGATGTTTGTTTCTGTCGGCGCGATGCGTGGAGAAACCCGTTGGCTGCACCGCCCTGGATAGCGTCTTCCCAGTAAACCATGTTTCCGTAAAGCAGACAACGTTGCAGTCTCTGATGTCCCTCTGGAATGCCACCCTTGCTCGGATTTCATCAACCTTGTTGTCGAGGGACTGGACATTGGCAAGAAGAATACTGGGAAGTGGTGCGCGGTGTGCCCTTTTTCGGAGTCTGACCAGAACACCGCCGCGTTTCCCTCTTTTTCGGAGTCGTTTCCTTGGGTCGCTGCATGCGATCCATTCCGTTGTCCTGTTTGTAAGGCAGAACACAGGATCCGCGTCGCGGAAAACATATTCTTGGTCGTACTGATGGTGAGTTGACGCTGATCTTATATTCAGTAGTTCTTCTCGACTGTATGTAATGAAACCTAAGATGACCTGGGGTACTAATGTAAGAAATAACACGTAAAAAAACAAAAAACTGCATAGTTTCCTAGGAACGCGAAGCGAGGCGGCCATCTCAGTCGGCGCCGGAAGATTGTTCAGACTGAGAGGGTAGGGATGACCAGGGATGTACTCAGACTGAGAGGGTAGGGATGACCAGGGATGTACTCAGACTGAGAGGGTAGGGATGACCAGGGATGTACTCAGACTGATAACATTGATTAATAGTATGGCAGCCAGGTGATGAACTTTGGATGTTCCTTAGAAAGTAAAGTTTATTAGAGGTCTCGTGTTCTCCAGGAAAACATTGTAATTAGTAGTCAAACCAAGTGCTCACCTCTCAACATCTCCTGGCTGTATAGGCAAATGCAAATTTTAACATGCAAATAGACAGGCTCATGAAGTGTGTTTGTATTTAGATGTGTGTGCATGCAGAGCCTGTATGCACACGTGTGGGTAAGGACTGGGGGGGGGAGTGTGTGTGTGCCTGTGCGTGCGCGTGCGCGTGTGCGTGTGCGTGTGCGTGTGTGTGTGTGTGTGTGTGTGTGTGTGTGTGTGTGTGTGTGTGTGTGTGTGTGTGTGTGTGTGTGTGTGTGTGTGTGTGTGTGTGTGTGTGTGTGTGTGTGTGTGTGTGTGTGTGTGTGTGTGCGAGGGGGGCTCTATCTGTCTTAGTTTTAAACATTTTTTTTATTTGAACCTCTTACTTAACTTGGCAAGTCAGTTAAGAACAAATTATTATTTAAAATGACGGCCTCTCTCTCTGGATGCTTGTGTCTATTCTGGGACCTTCATTCCTGCCCTTATATTGGAGATAGGATGGAGGGAAGGAGGGATCAGGGTTTGGGACAGCTGGACCCTGGAGGGAGGGGTAGGGAGGTCAGGAGGGATGCACACTAGGAGGGAAGTGTGTACAGGCGGTGTAGAGGGCAGCTGCTGATGAAACACTAATGTATAGCCCTAAAGAGGGTCTTACACTGTGACCCCTGTCACTTTGCTTCAGTACGATAATATCTCTCTCTCCCTCTCTGTCTCTCTCTCTCTCTCTCTCTCTCTCTCTCTCTCTCTCTCTCTCTCTCTCTCTCTCTCTCTCTCTCTCTCTCTGTCTCTCTCTCTCTCTCTCTCGTCTCTCTCTCCCCCCTCTCTCTCTCTCTCTCTCTCTCTCTCTCTCTCTCTCTCTCTCTCTCTCTCTCTCTCTCTCTCTCTCTCTCTCTCTCTCTCTCTCTCCTTATCTGGACAAGTGGCCTCTGATTGGCTCTCAGACAGCCGGCTTGCTGTCTGACACATTACACCTCTACCTCCCCTCTGGTCTGAAGGGCCAGTGAGACCAGTGACCATCAAATCACATCACTACTTGTCACGCCCACATTGTTCAAGGCCCCGTGCTGCTCTGTCACCCTGCCCCGGGGCTGCCGGGCTGCCGGGGCTGCCGGGGCTGCCGGGGCTGCCGGGGCTGCCGGGGCTGCCGTCCTGTCTCTGTCTGGACCAGCTAAACCCAAGTGACACATTCAACAGAGACATATTCAGCAGTACAAGACACACTATCTAGTTGTGGCAGAGAAAATCGTTTGTGGCACAGAAAAAGGCTCTTCCGTAGAGGTAGAGATTGTGGGACACGACAGCAGATTGCTGGGCTTGAGAGTGGCCACTAAATGTCTTATTTGTTGTTGTCTCTGTGTAAAGCCACTGTTTACACTATACTGTGCAGTGGGCCCAGTCATTGTTAATGGAAGGCCCTTGACAGCAGGTTCTGGGGAAGATGTCAATCAGTCCTCTGCTTAATGAGGCTAATTCACTGCCCAGTAATGAAACAGTTTGATGTCTGCTCTTTCTCTCTAACGATCTACTTAACCTTTTCATTTGGGGATATGTTGTGTTTGTGTGTGATTGATTGAACTGCACTACACTGGAGGACAGGGACAGTTGTAAGGACTATAGGAGGTCACAGTTCCCTGTTCAGGGAGCAAGGGCAGAGGCCTACCTGACCGGTGATGCCTAGGGTTGATAGTCTGGTGGCCTCCCCAGCTGAGGCCCTCTGGTATCAGGGAAGTGGAGTACAGGAGTATGCTGGCTACTCTCCCCTGCATTGGGACATGTGCAAAGCAGCAAGGATCCAGGCCCTGGCGGACTCTGATTGGTTGATCAGGGATGAAGACAGACACTATTGTACCTGATCCTTTTGTCCTCTCGGCCCAGACAGCTTCTCTTCTCTTACAAAGATTTTTTTTAAATGACTGACAGTAAACCTGACTGACCTTGCGTCTGCGCTAGAGTTTAATACAGATGCTTTTATCCAAAGCGACTTATTCACGCATTCATTTTAAGTATGGGTGGCCCCTAGTTTACACTCAATAGGCCCAGTTTAGAAAAAAGACCATTTCCATAATATTATTATTATTATTATTATATATATATATATATATATATATATATATATATATATATATATATATATATATATATATATATATATTATATTATATTTTATTCCTACATTGTTTGTTGAGATGCAGTGGCTGATCCTCTGGCTCCTGAGTTGAACAGCGGTCTAAGGCATTGCATCTCAGTGCAAGAGGTAACACTACTGTCCACTACAGTCCCTGGTTCGAATCCAGGGGCTGTGATTGATAGTCCTATAGGGCGGCGCACAATTGGCTAAGCAACGCCGGGTGTGGCTGGGGTAAGCTGTCATTGTAAATAAGATTTTTTTCTTAATTAACTGACTTGCCTAGTTAAATAAAGGTTACATTTTTAAAAATCCTGACGGTATCTATGACATCATAATTAAAGGGATACTCCGCGGTCATTTCCTCAGTCCTGACTTTACTTTGGAATGTTTTAATCCTCAAAGCGGTTTTATTTCTTAACATTTTAATCTAAAGCCAACTATAATCAATAGCAATTAAGATTATATATTTAATTATTTCCTTCCTTGCCCTCCCATCTTCCCTCTCTATCTTTGTGTGTCTTTGCAAGATATAAATAGGGTTTGATTATTTCTCTTCTCCTGAGTTGGGATTTACATTTTTTTGACTTTCTTGGTCAGTGTAGTCTTGCTTAATAACAGTTTACTGTTGAAACGTAATTTGTATTGTTGGGCTTGACAGTCTTGGATGAGATTGCTGAGCCTCTCCTTTGCGGCACAACAGGTTTTAACCAGAACTGTCTTGCAGGAAAGTTCTTTAGGTAGAAATAGGGCAGTTCTGTTAAATGTCTTGGGCCGGGATGTCATCGCTGCTCTTAGGCCGCGACTATAGTCCGGTCTGGGACTGGGACTGGGCCTGGGTCTGGGACTGGGCCTGGGTCTGGGACTGGGCCTGGGTCTGGGTCTGGGACTGGGTCTGGGTCTGGGACTGGGCCTGGGCCTGGGACTGGGACTGGGACTGGGTCTGGGTCTGGGACTGGGCCTGGGCCTGGGACTGGGTCTGGGTCTAGGACTGGGTCTGGGACTGGGCCTGGGTCTGGGACTGGGCCTGGGCCTGGGCCTGGGCCTGGGCCTGGGACTGGGTCTGGGTCTGGGTCTAGGACTGGGACTGGGCCTGGGTCTGGGTCTGGGACTGGGTCTGGGACTGGGTCTGGGTCTGGGACTGGGACTGGGACTGGGACTGGGTCTGGGTCTGGGTCTGGGTCTGGGTCTGGGTCTGGGACTGGGCCTGGGCCTGGGCCTGGGACTGGGCCTGGGCCTGGGACTGGGTCTGGGTCTGGGTCTAGGACTGGGACTGGGCCTGGGTCTGGGTCTGGGACTGGGTCTGGGACTGGGCCTGGGTCTGGGTCTGGGACTGGGACTGGGACTGGGTCTGGGTCTGGGTCTGGGACTGGGCCTGGGCCTGGGCCTGGGACTGGGCCTGGGTCTAGGACTGGGACTGGGACTGGGTCTGGGACTGGGCCTGAGACTGGGTCTGGAACTGGGTCTGGGACTGGGTCTGGGTCTAGGACTGGGTCTGGGACTGGGCCTGGGTCTGGGACTGGGCCTGGGCCTGGGACTGGGTCTGGGTCTGGGTCTGGGTCTAGGACTGGGACTGGGCCTGGGTCTGGGTCTGGGACTGGGTCTGGGACTGGGCCTGGGTCTGGGTCTGGGACTGGGACTGGGACTGGGACTGGGTCTGGGTCTGGGTCTGGGACTGGGCCTGGGCCTGGGACTGGGCCTGGGTCTAGGACTGGGACTGGGACTGGGACTGGGACTGGGTCTGGGACTGGGCCTGAGACTGGGTCTGGAACTGGGTCTGGGACTGGGTCTGGGACTGGGTCTGGGACTGGGCCTGGGTCTGGGACTGGGTCTGAGACTGGGTCTGGGTCTGGGTCTGCGTCTGGGACTGGGACTGGGTCTGGGTCTGCGACTGAGGAGAACAGTAATGAGGAAAATAGTAATGAGGACAACAGTAATGAGGAAAATAGTAATGAGGACAACAGTTATGAGGACAACAGTAATGAGGACAACAGTAATGAGGACAACAGTAATGAGGACAACAGTAATGAGGACAGACGGACGGACGGGCGGACGGACGGACGGACGGACGGACGGACAGACAGAACAGTGATAATGTTTTCCACTTTAGCTAGAACCAGTGAATGTGGAGGTGAAGGAGTCCTGCAGTTTCAGTAAAGCATCAGACATCTGTAACGCTACATGAAACAAACGCCTTTAATTTGATGACGTCCTCACACTTTGTCAGAGAATGATGTCATACAGACTGGCTGCCAAACTGCAGCAGGCCCATCCTCCCTCCCTCCCTCCCTCCCTCCCTCCCTCCCTCCCTCCCTCCCTCCCTCCCTCCCTCCCTCCCTCCCTCCCTCCCTCCCTCCCTCCCTCTATCTTTCTACCCCCATCTCTCTCTCTCCCTCCCTCCCTCTATCCCCCCCATCTCTTTCTCGTTCTCCCTCCCTCTATCCTATCCCCCTCTCTCTCTCGTTCTCCCTCTTTTTCTCTCTTTCTCTTTCGCTCTTCCTCTCTCTCTCCCTCCCTCTTCCTCTCTCTCTCCCTCCCTCTTCCTCTCTCTCTCTCCCTCTCTGCGCTTACCTTACACAGACTGATTCTCACCCCAAGCACGATCCTCCAGCCTCCTCCAGCCCCTCCCCTTCACCGCTCCCACCATCCCATTGCTCCCTTAACGAAGTAAGACCACTTATATATTTTAGCCATGCTTTCATTACGATCACCGGCAGAAGCACAAAGGGGGGGGGGGGGTCTTGATATACACTCTACCGCCAAACAAAAATCCACTGCAGTTAAACTCAGAAAGGAGCTCAGGCAGAAAGATATCCTGTCTGACATGCTCTCCCTTGTGAGTGTCGGACAGCCAATTGAGCAAATTCCTGGAGCGGGGCTGTACCCTTTGGGCTCTATTAAGGCTGTGGCGGTCATGACGTTTTGTCAGCCGGTGATTGTCAAGCAAATAACCGCCGGTCTCACGGTAATTCACCGTTAATGAACATGAACACATTGAGCATCTACATTTTTTTTAAATCAAATAAATCCACGTAATATAGTCTACCTACACCATCACTATAAATCCATGTAATATAGTCTACCTACACCATCACTATAAATCCATGTAATATAGTCTACCTACACCATCCCTAGAAATCCATGTAATATAGTCTACACCATCACAATAAATCCATGTAATATAGTCTACCAACACCATCACTATAAATCCATGTAATATAGTCTACACCATCACAATAAATCCATGTAGTATAGTCTACCAACACCATCACTATAAATCCATGTAATATAGTCTACACCATCACAATAAATCCATGTAATATAGTCTACCTACACCATCACTATAAATCCATGTAATATAGTCTACCTACACCATCACTATAAATCCATGTAATATAGTCTACCTACACCATCACTATAAATCCATGTAATATAGTCTACCAACACCATCACAATAAATCCATGTAATATAGTCTACACCATCACAATAAATCCATGTAATATAGTCTACCTACACCATCTCAATAAATCCATGTAATATAGTCTACCTACACCATCTCAATAAATCCATGTAATATAGTCTACCTACACCATCACAATAAATCCATGTAATATAGTCTACCAACACCATCACAATAAATCTAAGTAATATAGCCTACACCATCACAATAAATCCATGTAATATAGTCTACCTACACCATCACTATAAATCCATGTAATATAGTCTACCAACACCATCACAATAAATCCATGTAATATAGTCTACCAACACCATCACAATAAATCCATGTAATATAGTCTACACCATCACAATAAATCCATGTAATATAGTCTACACCATCACAATAAATCCATGTAATATAGTCTACACCATCACAATAAATCCAAACATGGTGGTGTTCGCCTTAACAATCTCACTGGAATAAAGACCTCCTCCATTCCTGCCATTCTTGAAAGAGATTGTGATACCTCACATCTCAAAAGAGGGCTACTTAATTTAATGTTAGATCACTCACTTCCAAGGCAGTTATAGTCAATGAACTAATCACTGATCATAATCTTTATGTGATTGGCCTGACTGAAACATGGCTCAAGCCTGAAGAATTTGCTGTGTTAAATGAGGCCTCACCTCCTGGTTACACTAGTGACCATATCCCCCGTGCATTCTGCATAGGCGGAGATGTGGCTCACATTTACGATAGCAAATTTCAATTTACAAAACAAAACGGTGTTTTCGTCTTTTGAGCTTCTAGTCATGAAATCTATGCAGCCAACTCAATCCCTTTTTATAGCTACTGTTTAAAGGCCTCCTGGGCCACATACAGCGTTCCTCACTGAGTTCCCTGAATTCCTATCAGACCTTGTAGACATGGCAGATAATATTTCAATTTTTGGTGACTTCAATACTCAATGGGAAAAATCCACAGACCCACTCCAACAGGCTTTTGGAGCTATCATCGACTCAGTGGGTTTTGTCCAACATGTCTCCGGACCTACTCACTGCCACAGTCATTCTCTGGACCTAGTTTTGTCCTGTGGAATAAATGTTGTGGATCTTAATGATTTCCCTCATAATCCTGGACTATCGGACAACCATTTTATTATGTTTGCAATCGCAACAAATAATCTGCTCAGACCCCAACCAAGGATCATCAAAACTCATGCTATAAATTCTCCGACAACCCAAAGATTCCTAGATGCCCCAGACTCTCACCACCTACATGAGGACGTCAGAGGACAAAAATCAGTTAACCAATTTAACCTTGCGCAATACCCTAGATGCAGTCGCACCCCTAAAAACAAAAAACATTTGTCATAAGAAACTAGCTCCTTGGTATACAGAAAATACCCGAGCTCTGAAGCAAGCTTCCAGAAAATTGGAACGGAAATGGCGCTACACTAAACTGGAAGTCTTCCGACTAGCTTGGAAAGACAGTACCGTGCAGTATTGAAGAGCCCTCACTGCTACTCGATCATCCTATTTTTCCAACTTAATTGAGGAAAATAAGAACAATCCTAAATTTAGTTATGATACTGTTGCAAAGCTAACTAAAAAGCAGCATTCCCCAAAAGAGGATGGCTTTCACTTCAGCAGTGATAAATTCATGAACTTCTTTGAGGAAAATATCATGATCATTAGAAAGCAAATGATGGACTACTCTTTAAATCTGCGTATTCCTCCTAAGCTCAGTTGTCCCGAGTCTGTACAACTCTGCCAGGACCTAGGATCAAGGGAGACACTCAAATTATTTAGTGCTATATCTCTTGACACAATGATGAAAATAATCATGGCCTCTAAACCTTCAAGCTGCATACTGGACCTGAAACTACTAAACTACTGAAAGAGCTGCTTCCTGTGCTTGGCCCTCCTATGTTGAACATAAGAAACGTCTCTCTAGCCACCGGATGTGTACCAAACTCACTAAAAGTGGCAGTAATAAAGCCTATCTTGAAAAAGTCAAACCTTGCCCTAGAAAATATAAAAAACTATTAGCGTATATCGAATCTCCAATTCCTTTCAATTTTATGCGCAGCAACTCACTGCCTTTCTGAAGACAAAACAATGTATACGAATCACTTCAGTCTGGTTTTAGACCCCATCATAGCACTGACACTGCACTTGTGAAGGTGGTAAATGACATTTTAATGGCGTCAGACCGAGGCTCTGCATCTGTCCTCGTGCTCCTAGACCTTGGTGCATCTACACTGACAATTTCTGGTCTGGTTTAGATCTTATCTGTTGGAAATATATCAGTTTGTCTCTGTGGATGGTTTTTCCTCTGACAAATCAACTGTAAATTTTAGTGTTCCTCATAGCTCCATTTAAGGACAACTATTGTTTTCACTATATATTTTACCTCTTGGTGATGTCATTCGGAAACATAATGTTAACCTTCACTGCAATGCGTATGACACACAGCTGTACATTTCAATGAAACATGGTGAAGCCCCAAAATTGCCCTCGCTGGAAGCCTGTGTTTCAGACATAAGGAAGTGGATGGCTGCAAATGTTCTACTTTTAAACTCAGACAAAACAGAAATGCTTGTTCTAGGTCCCAAGAAACAAAGAGATCTTCTGTTGAATCTGACAATTAATCTTGATGGTTGTACAGTCGTCTCAAATAAAACTGTAAAGGACCTCGGCATTACTCTGGACCCTGATCTCTCTTTTGACGAACATATCAAGACTTTTTCAAGGACAGCTTTTTTCCATCTACGTAACATTTCAAAAATCAGAAACTTTCTGTCGAAAAATGATGCAGAAAAATGTATCCATGCTTTTGTCACTTCTAGGTTAGACTACTGCAATGCTCTACTTTCCGGCTACCCGGATAAAGCACTAAATAAACTTCAGTTAGTGCTAAACAAGGCTGCTAGAATCTAGACACCAGACGCAGGCCTCCTTTCTGTCCCTAGAATTTCTAAGCAAACAGCTGGGCTGGGCTTTCTCCTATAGAGCTCCATTTTAATGGAATGGTCTGCCTACCAATGTGAGAGACGCAGACTCAGAGACGTAGAGACGTAGACTCGGTCTCAAACTCTTCAGTGGGTCATATGATTGAGTGTAGTCTGGCCCAGGAGTGTGAAGGTGAACGGAAAGGCTCTGGAGCTACAAGCTTGCTGTCTCTGCCTGGCCGGTTCCCCTCTTTCCTCTGAGGTTCTCTGCCTCTAACCCTATTACAGGGGCTGAGTCACTGGCTTACTGGTGCACATCCCTAGGAGGGGTGTGTCACTTGAGTGGGTTGAGTCACTGACGTGATCTTCCTGTCTGGGTTGGCGCCCCCCCTTGGGTTGTGCTGTGGGTGAGATCTTCGCAGGCTATACTTTGCCTTGTCTCAGGATGGTAAGTTTGTGGATGAAGATATTCCTCTAGTGGTGTGGGGGCTGTGCTTTTGAAAAGTGGGTGGGGTTATATCCTTCTTGTTTGGCCCTGTCCGGGGGTATCGTCGGACGGGGCCACAGTGTCTCCCGACCCCTCCTGTCTCAGCCTCCAGTATTTATGCTGCAGTAGTTTATGTGTTGGGGGGCTAGGGTCAGTCTGTTATATCTGGAGTATTTATCCTGTCTTATATGGTGTCCTGTGTAAATGTAAGTATGCTCTCTCTAATTCTTTCTTTCTTTCACTCAGAGGACCTGAGCCCTAGGACCATGCCTCAGGACTACATGGCCTGATGACTCTTTGCTGCTGCTGCTCCAGTTTCAACTGTTCTACCTGCGGCTACAGAACCCTGCCTTTTTCACTGTCCCAGACCTCTGTTTTCAACTCTCTGGAGACAGCAGGAGCGGTAGAGATACTCTGAATGATCGGCTATGAAAAGCCAACTGACATTACCTCCTGAGGTGCTGACTTGTTGCACCCTCGACAACCACTGTGATTATTATTATTTGACCCTGCTGGTCATTTATGAACATTTGAACATCTTGGCCATGTTCTGTTATAATCTTCACCCGGCACAGCCAGAAGAGGACTGGCCACCCCACATAGCCTGGTTCCTCTCTAGGTTTCTTCCTCGGTTCTGGCCTTTCTAGGGAATTTTTCATACAACCGTGCTTCTACAGCTGCATTGCTTGCTGTTTGGGGTTTTAGACTGGGTTTCTGTACAGCACTTTGAGATAGCAGCTGATGTAAGAAGGGCTTTATAAATACATTTGCTTGAAATTTGATGGCCTATAGAAATGTTAAGCAACATGAGCTCATGGGCTCTCATGAAGTGTTTGATCAGATTTTCGATCACATTTGCATTGACGTCATTGTAATTAGAGGGACAATAGAGGGCAAAGTACCAGGCAGTTATCAAGTTTTGTAGGCTACTAACGGCCATCAGCAGCATCAGAGCTTGAAGTAGCCTAATTACCGTGACTCAACGGTCACATGGAATTTGACAGCCAATCATGAGCACCGGTGTGGCGGTAATACGGTCATCGCATCAGCCCTATCCCCGAGACAGCCCTATCCCTGAGACAGCCCTATCCCCGAGACAGCCCTATCCCCGAGACAGCCCTATCCCGAGAAAGCCCTATCCCCGAGACAGCCCTATCCCCGAGACAGCCCTATCCCCGAGACAGCCCTATCCCCGAGACAGCTCTATCCCCGAGACAGCCCTATCCCCGAGACACCCCTATCCCCGAGACAGCCCTATCCCCGAGACAGCCCTATCCCCGAGACAGCCCTATCCCCGAGACAGCCCTATCCCCGAGACAGCCCTATCCTTGAGACAGCCCTATCCCCGAGACAGCCCTATCCCGAGACAGCCCTATCCTTGAGACAGCCCTATCCCCGAGACAGCCCTATCCCGAGACAGCCCTATCCCCGAGACAGCCCTATCCCCGAGACAGCCCTATCCCCGAGACAGCCCTATCCCCGAGACAGCCCTATCCTTGAGACAGCCCTATCCCCGAGACAGCCCTATCCCCGAGACTGCCCTATCCCGAGACAGCCCTATCCCCGAGACAGCCCTATCCCCGAGACAGAGTATTGTATGATAAGGCCAAAAAAATAAGTCAAACACTGAAAGATAGTTCTTAGCAAAAGTAAGGTATGGGAATAAATGAGGGGACAAAATGTCGTCCATTGTTGCATTAGCTACCTACTGACTGAACCAGAGCATATTGAAAAAGCTTTTATAGAATCAGGGGTTTGGTTCTCAAACTCTCAACAACAATAAAAGCCTGTGGGTGAACTAACTTTAAAAAGTTTCTCCCACAATATAAATGATTAAAACAAACACCCACTAAGATGCATACTAAAGCACAGGAATACTACTTAAACACAAACACCACTGTGTATTCCCCAGGGTCTCTCATTGATCAAATCCTGTGTGTTTGGATGTTTTCCCCTATAACTCTCTGACTCCACCGCTATCCTCTCCTTCCCCACAGTCCTTCCTTTCCCTCTCACCTTCAAGTGTCCTTCAGGGACCTTGGGCCCTGGGCTTTACCGCTCTTCTCTGCACTTCAGACCAGTGCTATCTTTCTTCATAACAGCCCAGAGCAGACCCACACAGTCTATTTGTTCTTCTCCATTAAATGAGGCTCTCAGCCTGGCCGTCTGTCCATCCGGCTGGCCTGTAGGCCACAGCCAAACCAGTGAGATCCTGACAGTAATCATCCTAATTACTCAAACCACTCATGTTAATGCTACTCCTACTGTTACTACTACTGTAGCTGCTGTTGCTGATCCTGTAGCACCTGGCCAATACAGATTTTATCACTGTACTGCACGACCACACTGTAAAACTATTCTGGCCACTCCCAAAAATTTGAGGACTTAAACTTAAATAGCTGAAGTGAGCAAGAGGGATATCTACCTTCATATGACTAATACAAATGCAGTTGTTTGAGTAAGGTACATGTATAATAAATGTAAATCAACGTAGTTATTTGGATTTCTCTATACTTAAACATACTATTTAGTGTTCACTTCACCTTATTGATTTAGTTTAACTAGTCACTCACTTAATAAGTATAAGTTACAACACTTGAAATGTTTGTGCTTAGCAAAGTCCACCTTACTTAGAAACTACATTTTAGGAAACCGATTACCTCAACTTTGCCTAGAGCTCAGAGAGCAGAGAGTGGTTGAGACATGAGACATGTTTAGGTAGTTGATTGGCCCAAGACAGTAGTGTCCCGTGGCAGTGGAATCCTAACCAGGCTCTGTGGCAGTGGAATCCTAACCAGGCTCTGTGGCAGTGGAATCCTAACCAGGCTCTCTCTGATGCTTCACTCCTCTCCGTTCCTCCTGAAATACATGTGCACTTAAAGAAGTGTCTGATCAGGGATGCTTGCTGGCTGCTCCTCTCCTCTCCTCTCCTCTCCTCTCCTCTCCTCTCCTCTCCTCTCCTCTCCTCTCTCTCTCCTCTCCTCTCCTCTCCTCTCCTCTCCCTCTCCTCTCTCTCTCCCTCTCCTCTCCTCTCCTCTCCTCTCCTCTCTCTCCTCTCCTCTCCTCTCCTCTCCTCCTCCCCCTCTCATCCCCCTCTCCTCTCCTCACTATCTCCTCCTCCCCCTCTCCTCTCCTCATCTCCTCCTGACGTACTCCACAGCTGGCCTAACAACCTTGCAACGCTACACTCACAGCTACAACCAATTACACCTGCTTATAGCGGGACCAGCAGGAGGATACGCTAGGCCACACACACACACAACCGAACACACACACACACACAACCAAACACACACACACACAACCAAACACACACACAACCAAACACACACACAACCAAACACACACACAACCAAACACACACACATAACCAAACACACACACACAACCATGTGTGTGTACGCTCGTGTGTATACACACATCCTGAAACAGACAAACACCAGATCAAGCAAACAGAAAGGGAAAGTGTTCAGTCTCAGACACAGCAGCGCTCGGCTCCAGCAGGTTAGAAGCCTTTGTCCCGCTTCCTTGTTCCATTTTATTCACACTACATTCAGGCCTGATTTAGTTCTAATCACAGATAAACATAAACATCTTATATTGACTCTGAGAAATACCATTCTTCCCATTGCTATCTCATATAGCCCTGTGTTGCAGAGGATGGGAGGTTTTATGAATTAGAGAAAT
Source organism: Oncorhynchus gorbuscha (assembly GCF_021184085.1). Lineage (NCBI taxonomy): Eukaryota > Metazoa > Chordata > Actinopteri > Salmoniformes > Salmonidae > Oncorhynchus > Oncorhynchus gorbuscha. The sequence goes on along the minus strand of NC_060182.1, from coordinate 9,060,876 downwards.
ATTAGATCAGATCAAATAGCTAGACACTTCATTATTCAACATCCTTAGCAGTTAATATATCAGGAATAAGTCCGTTCTTGAACATAATCTCTTTTGGGAAACATTTAATTTGGTATTCTATAGTCCTAGTTATCTTGGGTTGCCTCTAGGATGTACTGTATTACGTTAATTCATCAATAATGAGCATATTATTATAGCATTGCTATAGCATTATTATAGCATGGCTATAGCATTATTATTATAGCATAGCTATAGCATTATTATTATAGCATTGCTATAGCATTATTATTATAGCATAGCTATAGCATTATTATTATAGCATTGCTATAGCATTATTATTATAGCATAGCTATAGCATTATTATTATAGCATAGCTATAGCATTATTATTATATCATTGCTATAGCATTATTATTATAGCATGGCTATAGCATTATTATTATAGCATAGCTATAGCATTATTATTATAGCTATGGCTATAGCATTATTATATTATAATAACGTGGCTATAGCATGGCTATAGCATTATTATTATAGCATTGCTATAGCATTATTATTATAGCATAGCTATAGCATTATTATTATATCATTGCTATAGCATTATTATTATAACGTGGCTATAGCATTATTATTATAACGTGGCTATAGCATTATTATTATAGCATAGCTATAGCTATTTATTATTATAGCATTGCTATAGGCATATATAGCATTATTATTATAGCATAGCTATAGCATTATTATAGCGTGGCTATAGCATTATTATTATAATGTGGCTATAGCATTATTATTATAGCATGGCTATAGCATTATTATTATAACGTGGCTATAGCATTATTATTATAACGTGGCTATAGCATTATTATTATAGCATTGCTATAGCATTATTATTATAGCATAGCTATAGCATTATTATAGCGTGGCTATAGCATTATTATTATAGCATAGCTATAGCATTATTATAGCGTGGCTATAGCATTATTATTATAGCGTGGCTATAGCATTATTATTATATCGTGGCTATAGCATTATTATTATAGCATTGCTATAGCATTATTATTATAGCGTGGCTATAGCATTATTATTATAGCATTGCTATAGCATTATTATTATAACGTGGCTATAGCATTATTATTATAGCATAGCTATAGCATTATTATTATAGCATTATTATTATAGCATGGCTATAGCATTATTATTATAGCATAGCATTATTATTATAGCATGGCTATAGCATTATTATTATAGCATAGCTATAGCATTATTATTATAGCATAGCTATAGCATTATTATTATAGCATAGCTATAGCATTATTATTATAGCATAGCTATAGCATTATTATTGCTATAGCATTATTATTATATAGCATTATTATTATAGCATAGCATAGCATTATTATTATAGCATGGCTATAGCATTATTATTATAGCATGGCATTATTATTATAACGCATATATAGCATTATTATTATATCATAGCTATAGCATTATTATTATAGCGTGGCTATAGCATTAGCATTATTATAATAGCATGGCTATAGCATTATTATTATAGCATGGCTATAGCATTATTATTATAGCATTATTTATTATATAGCATGGCTATTATTATTATAGCATTATTATTATATAGCATAGCTATAGCATTATTATTATAGCATAGCTATAGCATTATTATTATAGCGTGGCTATAGCATTATTATTATAGCATAGCATTTATTATAGCGTTAGCATTATTATTATAGCGTGGCTATAGCATTATTATTATAGCGTGGCTATAGCATTATGGCTATAGCATTATTATTATAGCATAGCTATTATTATTATAGCGTGGCTATAGCATTATTATTATAAACGCATAGCTATAGCATATAGCTTATAGCATTATTATTATAGCATGGCTATAGCATTATTATTATATAGCATTATTATTATAGCGTGGCTATAGCATTATTATTATAGCTATAGCATTATTATTATAGCATTGCTATAGCATTATTATTATAGCATATAGCATTATAGCATTATTATAGCTATAGCATTATTATTATAGGCTATAGCATTATTATTATAGCATTGCTATAGCATTATTATTATAGCATTATTTATTATTATAGCATAGCTATAGCATTATTATTATATCATTGCATAGCATTATTATTATAGCATAGCTATAGCATTATTATTATAGCTATAGCATTATTATTATATCATTGCTATAGCTATTATTATATAGCGCATTTATTATTATAGCATTGCTATAGCATTATTATTATATCGTATTTATTATTATAGCATGGCTATAGCATATTATTATAACAGCATGGCTATAGCATAGCATTATTATTATAGCATATAGCTTATAGCATTATTATTATAGCATGGCTATAGCATTATTATTATAGCATAGCTATAGCATTATTATTATAGCATGGCTATAGCATTATTATTATAGCATAGCTATAGCATTATTATTATAGCATAGCTATAGCATTATTATTATAGCATGGCTATAGCATTATTATTATAGCATGGCTATAGCATTATTATTATAGCATAGCTATTAGCATTTATTATTATAGCATAGCTATAGCTATAGCATTATAGCATTATTATTATAGCATGGCTATAGCTATAGCATTATTATTATAGCTATAGCATTATTATTATAGCATAGCTATAGCATTATTATTATAGCGTGGCTATAGCATTATTATTATATCATAGCTATAGCATTATTATTATAGCATATAGCATTATTATTATAGCATGGCTATAGCATTATTATTATAGCATAGCTATAGCATTATTATTATAGCATAGCTATAGCATTATTATTATAGCATGGCTATAGCATTATTATTATAGCATAGCTATAGCATTATTATTATAGCATAGCTATAGCATTATTATTATAGCATGGCTATAGCATTATTATTATAGCATTATAGCATTATTATAGCGTGGCTATAGCATATTATTAGCGTGGCTATAGCATTATTATTATAGCATAGCATTATTATTATAGCATAGCATTATTATTATAGCATAGCATTATTATTATAGCATAGCTATAGCATTATTATTATAGCATGCTATAGCATTATTATTATAGCATTTATTATTATAGCATGGCTATAGCATTATTATTATAGCATGGCTATAGCATTATTATTATAATAGCATGTAATAATTGTGTTTGTTCATTATTATTATAGCGTGGCTGCATTATTATAGCATTTATGCTATAGCATTATTATTATAGATTTAGCATTATTATTATAGCATAGCTATAGCATTATTATTATAGCATAGCTATAGTTCCTTATTATTATAGCATATAGCATTATTATTATAGAGATAGCATTATTATTATAGCATGGCTATAGCATTATTATTATAGCCATAGCTATAGCATTATTATTATAGCATGGCTATAGCATTATTATTATAGCATAGCTATAGCATTATTATTATAGCATCTATAGCTATAGCATAGCTATAGCATTATTATTATAGCGTTCCATTATTAAAGCATGGATGCTTATTATTATAGCCTGCCATCAGCATGTAATAATTGTGTTTGTTCTCCTTCCTTTTAGAGAGGATGCTGCCTGCCATCAGAGTGACCTCGTTCCTTTAAAGAGGATGCTGCCTGCCATCAGAGTGACCTCCTTCCTTTAAAGAGGATGCTGCCTGCCATCAGAGTGACCTCCTTCCTTTAAAGAGGATGCTGCCTGCCATCATAGTGACCTCCTTCCTTTAAAGAGGATGCTGCCTGCCATCATAGTGACCTCGTTCCTTTAAAGAGGATGCTGCCTGCAATCATAGTGACCTCGTTCCTTTAAAGAGGATGCTGCCTGCCATCAGAGTGACCTCGTTCCTTTAAAGAGGATGCTGCCTGCCATCATAGTGACCTCATTCCTTTAAAGAGGATGCTGCCTGCCATCAGAGTGACCTCCTTCCTTTAAAGAGGATGCTGCTTGCTATCAGAGTGACCACGTTTTAAAGACTTCCTCTTGCAGCTCCACTCAATTGTAATTAGCCTGTGTGTTCATTTCCAGTTAGCATAGCTAGTTCACGCTGAGTAATGACCAGGATCTGTACTGAACATCATTACAAGCTGTGGACTATTCTGGGGACTTGAACTATAGGCTGTTCTACAAGCATACAGTAGGCTTACTCTTTCCCCCTCTCACACAAACATTCAAAACAATAGCCTATGGGCTCTTCTAATCAGTGAACCTGTTTTCTATCCGCGTTGTTACACTTAATTTATCCCATTTTGAATTAATTATTACAACAACAAAAAATAGGAATCTCAACCTAAATTGTACTTTGAGAAAGAAAAGAATGTTTATGACTCTAAAATAATTAATAATTAATGATGTATTCCCTGTGAAATGGAGAGCCCTTGTTTTGTTCTATTACCATGTAATATAATAATGTTTCTGCAGACAGAGAGAGAGCTGTGTAAGGTACGGACGGGGTTATTGGAGTTTAATACAAGCGGATGTCGGTTTAATTGATTGAAACAAATGACCTCAGCATGGATCCCTGTTCTAGTGTTCAGGCCGATGGACACGGCCCGAGGAGTGTAGAGGGGAGGGGAGACGATGGGCTGCTCTGGGCCATAGAGAGACCTGAGCCCCTGACACTGCCTGCCGGGATACAGCCGGATGATACCATGGTCCCACATAGGGGGCTACACGCTGGATGTTTTTAGTGAGCTTCAGTTGAGTTATATAATTGCACAGGCAGGAGAAATCTTCCTACTTATTTTCTTAGATTGTGCAGTCGGTGTCTTCTCTCTGATCAATGGTTTGATCAGATCAGAAGTCTCACGGTCTCTCATCAGAGCCATGTAATGGAAGATTGACTAATTGACTGTAATTAAATAAGGGAGAGGTAACAAGGTTCAGCTATGATCATTCAGTAATTAAACTTTTGCTACTATGATGTCACCGAGCATAGCCACATTTCAGATTGATGTAAAATGTCATATATTCAGAGACAATTTGCAGTCTTTCTCTGAGAACATTGTGGAATACTCCATTTTTTTTATCGACTAGGATATCTTATCGAGGACTATTTGATTGACTGATCGAGGGTTGTTAGTGTAACTGGCAATGCATTCTGGGAAAGGTCATCCCTCTTCGGTCCGCACTGTAGACAAGACTCCACTGGTGCTAGGAGCAATAGAATATCAATGTCCAAGGTCTCACTACAGGAAGTCCAGCCTGGATAATGTGCACATTACGGAAAACTATACACTGACAACAAATAACTACAAAATCAATAGTGTGGTTGTTTGTGATGTCAATAGAGTACGCATTCCCCTGTAACCTCAGGAATGGGAGTTGTTTTTCATCCTACAGAAAGATAGAGCAGTGTTCTGTTTGAGCTATCGATCTGGAGGGCCAATATAGTACTGTATAGTAGAATAGAGTAGAATAAAGTAGAATAGAACATAGTAGAATAGACTATAATAAAGTAGAGTAGAGTAGAATAGACTCTAATAAATTAGAATAGAGTAGAGCAGAATATAGTAGAATAGAGCAGAGTAGAATAGACTAGAATATAGTAGAGTAGAAAAGAGAAGAGCAGAATAGAGTAGAATAGAGTAGAATTGTGTTGAATAGAGTAGTATAAATAGTATAAATAGTACAATAGAGTAGAGTAGAATAGTGTGGAATAGAGCAGAATAAAGTAGTGTAGAATCGAGTAGAGTAGAGTATAATAGTGTAGAATACGAGTAGAGTAGAACTAAGTAGAGTAGAGCAGAATAGAATACAGTAGAATAGAGTAGAGTAGAGCAGAATATAGTAGAATAGAATGGAGCAGAATATAATATAATAGAGTAGAATAGAGTAGAGAAGAGTAGAATAGAATAGAATATAGTAGAGAAGAATAGAATATAGGAGAATAGAGCAGAATATAATATAATAGAGTAGAATAGAATATAGTAGAATATAATAGAATAGAATAGAGTAGAGTAGAGTAGACTATACTAGAGTAGAGTAGAAGTGTGTAGAATAGAGTAGAGTAGAGAAGAGTAGAATATAGTAGAGGAAATTAGAATATAGCAGAATGGAGATGAATAGAGTAGAGTAGAGCAGAATATAACAGAGTAGAATATTGTAGAGTAGAATAGTGTAGAATAGAATAGAGTAGAGTAGAATAGACCAGAGTATAGCAGAATAGAGTAGAATAGAGTAGAACATAATAGAGTAGAATGGAGTAGAATAGAGTAGAGTAGAATAGAGTAAAATAAAGAAGAATAGAGAAGAGAAGAGTAGAGTAGAGAAGAAGAGAGTAGAAGAGAGGAGAATAGTATGGAGTAGTGTGGAATAGAATAGAATAGACTAGAATATAATATAATATAATAAAGTAGAGTAGAGTATAGTAGAGTAAAATAGATTAGAAAAGAATAGAGTAGAATATAATAGAATATAATAAAGTAGAGTAGAGTATAGTAGAGTAAAAATAGATTAGAAAAGAATAGAGTAGAATATAATATAATAGAGTAGAATATTGAATAATTGAGTGGAGTAGAATAGAGTAGATTAGATAAAAGTAGAATAGAGTAGAGTAGAATATAGTAGAATAGAATAGAGTAGTGTATAATATAGTAGAAAAGAATAGAGTAGAATAGAATAGAATAGAATAGAATAGAGTAGAGTATAATATAATAGAGTAGCAACATAAATTTGAATATTTTTTATTTTACTGGGCAAGTCAGTTAAGAACAAATTCTTATTTTCAATGACGGGCTGTGGTGTGGTGCAGTGTGGTGTGGTGTGGTGTAGTGTGGTGTAGTGTAGTGTAGTGTAGTGTATTGGGGTGTAGTGTAGTGTAGTGTAGTGTAGTGTAGTGTAGTGTAGTGTGTAGTGTAGTGTAGTGTATTGGGGTGTGGTGCAGTGTAGTGTAGTGTAGTGTAGTGTAGTGTAGTGTAGTGTAGTGTGGTGCAGTGTGGTGTAGTGTAGTGTAGTGTAGTGTAGTGTAGTGTAGTGTAGTGTAGTGTAGTGTAGTGTATTGGGGTGTGGTGCAGTGTAGTGTAGTGTAGTGTAGTGTAGTGTAGTGTAGTGTAGTGTAGTGTAGTGTAGTGTAGTGTAGTGTAGTGTAGTGTAGTGTAGTGTAGTGTATTGGGGTGTGGTGTAGTGTGGTGTGGTGTAGTGTAGTGTAGTGTGGTGTGGTGTAGGGTAGTGTGGTGTAGTGTAGTGTGGTGTAGTGTAGTGTAGTGTAGTGTGGTGTAGTGTAGTGTGGTGTGGTGTGGTGTGGTGTAGTGTGGTGTAGTGTAGTGTAGTGTAGTGTGGTGTGGTGTGGTGTAGTGTGGTATGGTGTGGTTTGGTGTAGTGTAATGTGGTGTAATGTGGTGTGGTGTGGTGTAGTGTGATGTGGTGGAGTGTAGTGTAGTGTAGTGTAGTGTGGTGTGGTGTAGTGTGATGTGGATGTCATAAGGTGAATGCACCAATTTGTAAGTCGCTCTGGATAAGAGCGTCTGCTAAATGACTTAAATGTAAATGTAAAAGTGGTGTAGTGTAGTGTAATGTGGTGTGCTGTGGTGTAGTGTAGTGTAGTGTAGTGTAGTGTAGTGTAGTGTAGTGTAGTGTAGTGTAGTGTAAGTGTAGTGTAGTGTAATGTGGTGTGGTGTAGTGTGGTGTGGTGCAGTGTAGTGTAATGTGGTGGAATGTGGTGTGGTGTGGTGTAGTGTAGTGTAGTGTAGTGTAGTGTAGTGTAGTGTAGTGTGGTGTGGTGTAGTGTGGTGTAGTGTGGTGTAGTTTAGTGTGGTATGGTGTAGTGTGGTGTAGTGTAGTCTAATGTGGTGTAATGTAGTGTGGTGTGGTGTGGTGCAGTGTAGTGTAGTGTAATGTGGTGTAGTGTGATGTAGTGTAGTGTAGTGTAGTGTAGTGTAGTGTAGTGTAGTGTAGTGTGGTGTGGTGTAGTGTGATGTGGTATAGTGTAGTGTAATGTGGTGTGGTGTAGTGTGGTGTGGTGCAGTGTAGTGTAATGTGGTGTAATGTGGTGTGCTGTGGTGTAGTGTAGTGTAGTGTAGTGCAGTGTAGTGTAATGTGGTGTAATGTGGTGTGCTGTGGTGTAGTGTAGTGTAGTGTAGTGTGGTGTAGTGTAGTGTATTGGGGTGTGGTGCAGTGTAGTGTAGTGTAGTGTAGTGTAGTGTAGTGTAGTGTAGTGTAGTGTAGTGTAGTGTAGTGTAGTGTAGTGTATTGGGGTGTGGTGTAGTGTGGTGTGGTGTAGTGTAGTGTAGTGTAGTGTGGTGTGGTGTGGTTTGGTGTAGTGTAATGTGGTGTAATGTGGTGTGGTATGGTGTAGTGTGATGTGGTGGAGTTTAGTGTAGTGTAGTGTAGTGTGGTGTGGTGTAGTGTGATGTGGATGTCATAAGGGGAATGCACCAATTTGTAAGTCGCTCTGGATAAGAGCGTCTGCTAAATGACTTAAATGTAAATGTAAATGTGGTGTAGTGTAGTGTAATGTGGTGTGCTGTGGTGTAGTGTAGTGTAGTGTAGTGTAGTGTAGTGTAGTGTAGTGTAATGTGGTGTGGTGTAGTGTGGTGTGGTGCAGTGTAGTGTAATGTGGTGTAATGTGGTGTGGTGTGGTGTAGTGTAGTGTAGTGTAGTGTAGTGTGGTGTGGTGTAGTGTGGTGTGGTGTAGTGTGGTGTAGTGTATTGGGGTGTGGTGTGTTATAGTGTAGTGTAGTGTAGTGTAGTGTAGTGTAGTGTAGTGTAGTGTAGTGTAGTGTAGTGTAGTGTATTGTAGTGTAGTGTAGTGTAGTGTAGTGCATTGGGGTGTAGTGTAGTGTGATGTAGTGTGGTGTAGTGTGGTGTAGTGTAGTGTAGTGTAGTGTAGTGTAGTGTGGTGTAGTGTAGTGTAGTGTAGTGTAGTGTAGTGTAGTGTAGTGTGGTGTAGTGTAGTGTGTGGTGTGGTGTGGTGTGGTGTGGTGTAGTGTAGTGTGGTGTGGTGTGGTGTGGTGTGGTGTGGTGTAGTGTAGTGTGGTGTGGTGTAGTGTAGTGTGGTGTGGTGTGGTGTAATGTGGTGTAGTGTAGTGTGGTGTGGTGTGGTGTGGTGTGGTGTGGTGTGGTGTGGTGTGGTGTGGTGTAGTGTGGTGTAGTGTAGTGTAGTCTAATGTGGTGTAATGTAGTGTGGTGTGGTGTGGTGCAGTGTAGTGTAGTGTAATGTGGTGTGGTGTGGTGTAGTGTGATGTGGTGTAGTGTAGTGTAGTGTAGTGTAGTGTAGTGTAGTGTAGTGTAGTGTAGTGTAGTGTAGTGTAGTGTAGTGTGGTGTGGTGTAGTGTGATGTGGTGTAGTGTAGTGTAATGTGGTGTGGTGTAGTGTGGTGTGGTGCAGTGTAGTGTAATGTGGTGTAATGTGGTGTGCTGTGGTGTAGTGTAGTGTAGTGTAGTGTAGTGTAGTGCAGTGTAGTGTAATGTGGTGTAATGTGGTGTGCTGTGGTGTAGTGTAGTGTAGTGTAGTGTGGTGTAGTGTAGTGTAGTGTGGTGTGGTGTAGTGTAGTGTAGTGTAGTGTAGTGTAGTGTAGTGTAGTGTAGTGTAGTGTAGTGTAGTGTAGTGTAGTGTGGTGTGTTGTAGTGTGGTGTTGTGCAGTGTAGTGTAATGTGGTGTAATGTGGTGTGGTGTAGTGTAGTGTAGTGTGGTGTGGTGTGGTGTGGTGTGGTGTGGTGTGGTGTGGTGTGGTGTGGTGTGGTGTAGTGTGGTGTGGTTTTGGTGTGGTGCAGTGTGGTGTGGTGTAGTGTAGTGTAATGTGGTGTAATGCGTTGTAGTGTAGTGTAGTGTAGTGTAGTGTAGTGTAGTGTAGTGTAGTGTGGTGTGTGTGGTGTAGTGTGGTGTGGTGTATTGTAGTGTAGTTAATGTGGTGTAATGTGGTGTTGTGTGGTGTAGTGTAGTGTAATGTGGTGTGGTGTAGTGTAGTGTGGTGTAGTGTAGTTAATGTGGTGTAATGTAGTGTAGTGTAGTGTAGTGTAGTGTAGTGTAGTGTAGTGTAGTGTAGTGTAGTGTAGTGTAGTGTAGTGTAGTGTAGTTAATGTGGTGTAATGTGGTGTGGTGTAGTGTAGTGGAGTGTAGTGTAGTGTAGTTAATGTGGTGTAATGTGGTGTAGTGTGGTGTAGTGTAGTGTAGTTAATGTGGTGTAATGTGGTGTGGTGTAGTGTAGTGTAGTGTAGTTAATGTGGTGTAATGTGGTGTAGTGTAGTGTAGTGTAGTGTAGTGTAGTTAATGTGGTGTAATGTGGTGTAGTGTGGTGTAGTGTAGTGTAATGTGGTGTGGTGTAGTGTAGTGTGGTGTAGTGTAGTTAATGTGGTGTAATGTGGTGTTGTGTAGTGTAGTTAATGTGGTGTAATGTGGTGTTGTGTGGTGTAGTGTAATGTAATGTGGTGTGGTGTAGTGTAGTGTGGTCTAGTGTAGTTTATGTGGTGTAATGTGGTGTGGTGTAGTACTGCAAACCCTCACATAACCCCATGCTACAAACAGATTCAATCTCCAACACAACAGCCCCCCCATTACACCTCTGGCCTTTGTTTCACCAGGTTACATTCTACTATCGGTACGGTGCTGTATTTTTGGTCGTAATGTTCAGTTTTACATAGCACTTAACTGTATCCTATGTCCTCCCGACCCCCGTGTGGAGCCCCAGATAGGGTGGTCCCATCGGACAGCCAGGCAGGCCGTGGTGTGTGGGGCTTGCAGGTGGTGCTGGTTTAGTGGGCCCCCCAGTCGGCTGGCTTTGGCTGTCTCAGCACGTTGCCGCAGTCAGCATTGTTGCATATTTAATGTCCTGATGAGCGCTTCCACCTGCTGACACAGTCCAAAGTGACAGAACAACCCCCCCCCCCCCTCGAACCTCCATGCCTGGTATACCTTCATCAAACCAGCCCTGCCTCACCTCACCTCCGCACGATCACTACTACTACAGTCGCCTCACCTCGACCCATTCAATACTCTCCCCTCTCTCTCTCGGTCTCTCTCCGTCTCCCTCTCTCTCTCTCTCCCCATCTCACTCCCCCTCTCTCTCTCTCTCTCTCTCTCCCTCTCTCTCTCTCCCTCTCTCTCTCTCTCCCTATCTCCCTCTCCCTCTCAGTCTCTCTCTCTCTCTCTCTCTCTCTCTCTCTCTCTCTCTCTCTCTCTCTCTCTCTCTCTCTCTCTCTCTCTCTCTCTCTCTCTCTCTCTCTCTCTCTCTCTGCCTCTCTCTCTCTCGGTCTCTCTCTCTCTCTCCCTCTCTCTCCCTCTCTCTCTCTCTCTCTCTCTCTCTCTCTCTCTCTATCTCTCTCTCCCTCTCTCTCCCTCTCTCTCCCTCTCTCTCTCTCTGCCTCTCTCTCTCTCTCTCTCTCGGTCTCTCTCTCTCTCTCTCTCTCTCTCTCTCTCTCTCTCTCTCTCTCTCTCTCTCTCTCTCCCTCTCTCTCCCTCTCTCTCGGTCTCTCTCTCTCCTTCTCTCTCCCTCTCTCTCCTTCTCTCTCTCTCTCTCTCCTTCTCTCTCCCTCTCTCTCCTTCTCTCTCTCTCTCTCTCTCTCTCCTTCTCTCTCCCTCTCTCTCCTTCTCTCTCCCTCTCTCTCTCACTGCCGTTCTCACTCAATTTGAATGAAATTCAATTTAAGGGGCTTTATATGCATGGGAAACATATGTTAGTGAAATAAACAATCAAATGTTTTTACAGTTAACATTACACTGACAGGGGTTTGCCAAGAATAAATTAATTTCTAATGTCATTATGTGCAAATAGGCGACCTGTCTGTAGAGTGACCTGTCTGTAGAACAACCTGTCTGTAGAACGACCTGTCTGTAGAGTGACCTGTCTGTAGAGTGACCTGTCTGTAGAGCGACCTGTCTGTAGAGTGACCTGAACAAGAGCCCTGTCTGTAGAGTGACCTGTCTGTAGAACGACCTGTCTGTAGAGCCCTGTCTGTAGAGTGACCTGTCTGTAGAGCGACAACCTGTCTGTAGAGCGACCTGTCTACCTGTCTGTAGAGTGACCTGTCTGTAGAGCGACCTGTCTGTAGAACGACCTGTCTGTAGAGTGACCTGTCTGTAGAGCGACCTGTCTGTAGAGCGACCTGTCTGTAGGGCAACCTGTCTGTAGAGCGACCTGTCTGTAGAGCGACCTGTCTGTAGAGCGACCTGTCTGTAGAGCGACCTGTCTGTAGAGCGACCTGTCTGTAGAACGACCTGTCTGTAGAGCGACCTGTCTATAGAGCGACCTGTCTGTAGAGTGACCTGTCTGTAGAGCGACCTGTCTGTAGAACGACCTGTCTGTAGAGCGACCTGTCTGTAGAGCGACCTGTCTGTAGAGCGACCTGTCTGTAGAGCGACCTGTCGGTAGGGCGACCTGTCTGAAGGGCAACCTGTCTGTAGAGCGACCTGTCTGTAGAGCGACCTGTCTGTAGAGCAATCTTTCACTGTTCAAATCAACCTTCACTGGCCACAATAAATTGTCCTTTCGCATCAACACACTATGGGCAACCCCTCACACATACATACAGTACACTGTAAACTCACTGAGCTCTCTTACTGTAAACTCAATGAGCTCTCTTACTCTAGACTCAATGACCTCTCTTACTGTAAACTCACTGTGCTCTCCTACTGTAAACTCACTGTGCTCTCTTACTGTAAACATACTGAGCTATCTTACTGTAAATTCACTGAGTTATCTTATTGTAAACTCACTGAGCTCTCTTACTGTAGACTCAATAAGCTCTCCCAGAGTGCATTTTAGTCAGGTCATCCTTGATGTTTATTACTGTAGACTCACTGAGTCTCCCAGAGTGCTTTGCAGTCAGGTCATCTCTGATGTGTCTTAATGTTGAGTCAATGAGCTCTCCCAGAACGCATTGCAGTCAGGTCATCTCTGATGTGTCTTTTCATGCATTTCAGATGCAGATTGTCTCTGATTGGCTAGACAGTAAGTCGGTGGCCCGTTTAGTTCCTGTCATGTATGCCACTTTGTGACAGCGAAGGCTACTGTCTTTTTAGAAGTGAAAAAGATCTCTGACCGGATCCGATCAGCAGCTTTGTCCAAGAGTGATCATCAGCTAAACGTTGACAGTGTATAACTACAACCCCGGGGTGAGGTCAAGCACTGTGACTGTTCCCAGAACAGGCTTGAAGAACAGAAACACCTCAAAACACAGGTAACAGTACTCAGAAAGATGAAGTATCGACTGTCCATCCAAACCAGGCCTAATGACTAGGCCCAAAACAGTGCAATTACCTACAGCCAGACAGAAGACTCTGTGACCACACCGCAGTCATCAGACAGTCAATCATTTGGTGTTAGAGCTACTGTACCAGTCTGAGCTCAGCGTCAGATCCTGCCTGCTGATGGAGCCTGTGGTATGTATCCATTAGTAAGCATTTGTTCACTGCGTCATTTACTGGAAACTAAACTGCTGTCTATGTGCGTCTCCATCACCCAACACACAAATGAGATTTCCCATTCCTGTCTTTTGGGGCAAGAACAGGGGGAAATGTATGAGGAGGTATTCCATCGAAGTATGACGGACACCTCTGTTTTCAGAACGATAGAAATAAATGAGATAAATTACATCTTTAAAATATTCAGACCAAATGAAAAGCGCTGACGCTGATTCTCTGCACCTCCATAAAGCGTCTCTGCAGTACGAGGCAGATTGGACTCAACCGAACCAGAACAGAGCGGAATAACTGCGTGTGCCATCGCTTTAAATACTCACACACACACACACACACACACACACACACACACACACACACACACACACACACACACACACACACACACACACACACACACACACACACACACACACACACACACACACACACACACACACACACACACACACACACACACACACACACACACACACAAACAGAGACACACAGACACACAAACGTTCAACATAAGCGCACGAAAACAGATGCCCACACACACACACATGGCTAACATGCAGAAAGTATTCAGGCCCTTGCTAAGGTCAGGGGTCATAACATTTAAAGCTCTGTGCAACTTTGGGTTGTGTGTGTTTTCTCCTACCTGGGATACATACTTCTTTACATTCCATAGTTCCTCTTGTTCATATGGACGCATAAAGAAGTATGTCCCCCAAGCAGGTAATGCTCCTTTTTTGCGCATTGGTTTCTCTTCACCCTCTCTCTCCATCTCTCTCTCTCTCTCTCTCTCTCTCTCTCTCTCTCTCTCTCTCTCTCTCTCTCTCTCTCTCTCTCTCTCTCCATCTCTCTCTCTCTCTCTCTCTCTCTCTCTCTCTCTCTCTCTCTCTCTCTCTCCATCTCTCTCTCTCTCTCTCTCTCTCTCTCTCTCTCTCTCTCTCTCTCTCTCTCTCTCTCTCTCTCTCTCTCTCTCTCTCTCTCTCTCTCTCTCTTCTCTCTCTCTCTCTCCATCTCTCTCTCTCTCTCTCTCTCTCTCTCTCTCTCTCTCTCTCTCTCTCTCTCTCTCTCTCTCTCTCTCTCTCTCTCTCTCTCCCTCTCTCTCTCTCTGTTGAATCTGGGTCCCAGGCCGGTCCTTCCCGCATGACAACCTCCCTCCCCATTACAAGGGTCCCAGTCTGAGAGGAGAACAGACCCCCACCCCTCCGTCATCTCCACACTCAAATTCCAAAGGCATTAATTCATAAGAATCTAAGGCAACAGCTTTTACTCCAACTGTGGTGTACATTAACAAATCTTCTTGTTTCAGTTTAATTCATTAAGCAGTGCTAGAGATATTGGAAACAGTTTAATTAATTTGCAGTGCTGGAGATAAATGGAAACAGTTTAATTAATTAGCAATGCTAGAGATAATTGGAAAGTCACTCAAACAAACTCAGCCCCCCCCCCCCCACTGTTTCATCTCACTATGAGGTCACACTGTTAATGCTTCTTTCCCCTGTGGAATGTTACACCACGTTTCTCACAGATAAACCTTTTAAACTGTCACATTTAAACTGTCACATGGCATTGAAGCATAACCTTTTGTCTTTGTAATGTTAGCAGTGTAATCTTTAATATTTACGTTTACTCTTACATGCCATGATTTACATTTACATATTGTCTAACAAAAACCTGCAGTGCCGTAAATAAATGGTTGCAAGGTCTGTAGACTGCCGCATGCTAGTAAGAAATAAGGATCAGATTCCTGTACGCGATTCACCTTGACTGTCACACTTAGCGGTACAGCTGCATCAGAGAGAGAGAGAGAGAGAGAGAGAGAGAGAGAGAGAGAGATAGATAGGGGGAGGGTAGAAGACATAGATCTATCTCTTACCTAGCAGATAGCTGTCCGGTCGTCTCCCCGACTTCAGATGGGCCAATAAGTAAAACAATAAAGAAAAGGAGACAAAGAAAGAAGACAAGGAAGAAGACAGAAGACAAGGAAGAAGACAGAAGACGAGGAAGAAGACAGAAGACAAGGAAGAAGACAGAAGATGAGGAAGAAGACAGAAGACAAGGAAGAAGACAGAAGATGAGGAAGAAGAGAAGAAAAGGAAGAAGACAGAAGATGAGGAAGAAGACAGAACACAAGGAAGAAGACAGAAGATGAGGAAAAAGACAGAAGACAAGGAAGAAGACAGAAGACAAGGAAGAAGACAGAAGATGAGGAAGAAGACAGAAGACAAGGAAGAAGGAAGAAGATGAGGAAGAAGACAGAAGACAAGGAAGAAGACAGAAGATGAGGAAGAAGACAGAAGACAAGGAAGAAGATGAGGAAGAAGGAAGAAGTGCTTTTCTTCCCTCTCACTCTGTCCCAGGTGCTGCCTCTGCAGTCTCTCTCGCTCTCTGAGTCTCTCTCTCTCACAGACATCCACACACTCGCACTCACTCGCTAACAACCCCCTCTCTTTCCCCCTCCTCTCCTCCCTATCTCTCTCTCTCTCTCTCAGTCTCTCTCTCTCGCTCTCTCTTCAACAAAAAACTTTTAGTCCAATGCAGAGCTCCCCTTGTCCCACTGGTCTAATCGTTTTCAGGTAAAGAAAGAATCACTCTCGACCTCCTCTCACTCATCGCCACACGTCCATCCCTGTTCCTGTCTCTGTGATATAAAGCCTATACTTAACACTGTCCAATCCTCTATTATTCCTCTCTCTCTCTCTCTCTCTCTCTCTCTCTCTCTCTCTCTCTCTCTCTCTCTCTCTCTCTCTCTCTCTCTCTTTCTCTCTCTCTCCATCTCTCTCCTTCGCTCTCTCTCTCTCTCTCTCTCTCTCTCTCTCTCTCTCTCTCTCTCTCTCTCTCTCTCTCTCTCTCTCTCTCTCTCTCTCTCTCCCTCTCTCTCTCTTTCTCCCTCTCTCTCCCCCCCTCTCTCTACTGTATAGATACTGTACATTCCTATATATATATATACATTACTACATAGATACATTACTGTATAGGGACATTACTGTATAGATAATGTACATTACAGTATAGATACATTACTGTATATATACTGTACATTATCGAATAGATACTGTTTCTGCCTACAGACAGAAACTGAAACAAGAAGCTCCCGCGCTGAGGTCTGTTCAACGCTGGTCCGACCAATCTGATTCCACACTCCAAGACTGCTTCCATCACGTGGACTGGGATATGTTCCATATTGCGTCAGACGACAACATTGACGAATACGCTGATTCGGTGTGCGAGTTCATTAGAACGTGCGTTGAAGATGTCGTTCCCATAGCAACGATTAAAACATTCCCAAACCAGAAACCGTGGATTGATGGCAGCATTCTCGTGAAACTGAAAGCGCGAACCACTGCTTTTAATCAGGGCAAGGTGACTAGAAACATGACCGAATACAAACAGTGTAGCTATTCCCTCCGCAAGGCAATCAAACAAGCTAAGCGTCAGTATAGAGACAAAGTAGAATCTCAATTCAACAGCTCAGACACAAGAGGCATGTGGCAGGGTCTACAGTCAATCACGGATTACAAAAAGAAAACCAGCCCAGTCACGGACCAGGATGTCTTGCTCCCAGGCAGACTAAATAACTTTTTTGCCCACTTTGAGGACAATACAGTGCCACTGACACTGCCCGCAACTAATACATGCAGACTCTCCTTCACTGCAGCCAACGTGAGGAAAACATTTAAACGTGTCAACCCTCGCAAGGCTGCAGGCCCAGACGGCATCCCCAGCCGCGCCCTCAGAGCATGCGCAGACCAACTGGCTGGTGTGTTTACGGACATATTCAATCAATCCCTATCCCAGTCTGTTGTTCCCACATGCTTCAAGAGGGCCACCATTGTTCCTGTTCCCAAGAAAGCTAAGGTAACTGAGCTAAACGACTACCGCCCCGAAGCACTCACTTCCGTCATCATGAAGTGCTTTGAGAGACTAGTCAAGGACCAGATCACCTCCACCCTACCTGACACCCCAGACCCACTCCAATATGCTTACCGCCCAAATAGGTCCACAGACGATGCAATCTCAACCACACTGCACACTGTCCTAACCCATCTGGACAAGAGGAATACCTATGTGAGAATGCTGTTCATTGATTACAGCTAGGCATTTAACACCCTAGTGCCCTCCAAGCTCGTCATCAAGCTCGAGACCCTGGGTCTCGACCCCGCCCTGTGCAACTGGGTACTGGACTTCCTGACGGGCCGCCCCCAGGTGGTGAGGGTAGGCAACAACATCTCCACCCCGCTGATCCTCAACACTGGGGCCCCACAAGGGTGCGTTCTGAGCGCTCTCCTGTACTCCCTGTTCACCCACGACTGCGTGGCCATGCACGCCTCCAACTCAATCATCAAGTTTGCGGACGACACAACAGTGGTAGGCTTGATACCAACAACGACGAGACGGCCTACAGGGAGGAGGTGAGGGCCCTCGGAGTGTGGTGTCAGGAAAATAACCTCACACTCAACGTCAACAAAACTAAGGAGATGATTATGGACTTCAGGAAACAGCAGAGGGAACACCCCCCTATCCACATCGATGGAACAGTAGTGGAGAGGGTAATAAGTTTTAAGTTCCTCGGCGTACACATTACAGACAAACTGAATTGGTCCACCCACACAGACAGCATCGTGAAGAAGGCGCAGCAGCGCCTCTTCAACCTCAGGAGGCTGATGAAATTTGGCTTGTCACCAAAAGCACTCACAAACTTCTACAGATGCACAATCGAGAGCATCCTGTCGGGCTGTATCACCGCCTGGTACGGCAACTGCTCCGCCCACAACCGTAAGGCTCTCCAGAGGATAGTGAGGTCTGCACAACGCATCACCGGGGGCAAACTACCTGCCCTCCAGGACACCTACACCACCCGATGTCACAGGAAGGCCATAAAGATCATCAAGGACAACAACCACCCGAGCCACTGCCTGTTCACCCCGCTATCATCCAGAAGGCGAGGTCAGTACAGGTGCATAAAAGCTGGGACCGAGAGACTGAAAAACAGCTTCTATCTCAAGGCCATCAGACTGTTAAAACCTTTTACGGCTGCTCTCCCTGTACAGGGACCAAATCAGCGGAAATTTCAGAGCGCCAACTAATAGTACTCGATACAACTCAAACTTTCATTAAAACACACATGCAGGGTACTCAATTAAAGCTACACTCATTGTGAATCTAGCCAACATGTCAGATTTGTAAAATGTTTTTCGGCGAAAGCATGAGAAGCTATTATCTGATAGCATGCAACACCCGAAATACCCAAAGGGGACGTAAACAGAAATAATTAGAGTAGCCGGCGCTACACAAAACGCAGAAATTAAATATAAAACATTCATTACCTTTGACGAGCTTCTTTGTTGGCACTCCTATATGTCCCATAAACATCACAATCGGGTCTTTTTTTTCGATTAAATCAGTCCATGTATACCCAAAATGTCCATTTATGAAGCCCGTCTGATCCAGGAAAAAACACCTTTTCAAAACGCAACGTCATTTTTTAAAATTAAAAACGTTGCCTATAAACTTTGACAAAACACTTCAAACTACTTTTGTAAACCACCTTTAGGTATTAATAAACGTTAATAATCCATAAAATTGATCACGGGGAGATCTGTATTCGATAGCAGCAAGTCTTGAAATCATCGTCCATATTCTCCCTTTCATAACTTCCTTCGGTGTACCCCAAGACAGGAAGTGCCTATTCGTCATCCCACCAAGGATAAACCAGAACTGAATTGCCAGTACTGGCGACATCGTGTGGAAGCTGTAGGCATTGTAAACGGGACTCTATCTATTTTCCCTGGCCATAGACAACACAGAGACTGGCGGATGGATATTTTCTTTGTGTTTTTTTGTGAACAGTTTTCCTTGGGATTTTGACTCCTAAACACGTTCTGTTATAGCCACAGACATGATTCAATCAGTTGTAGAGACTTCAGAGTGTTTTCTATCCATACATACTAATCATATGCATTTACTATATTCCTTGCATGAGTAGCAGGACGTTGAAATTTTGTGCGATTTTTAACAAAAAGCTGCGAACTTTCGCAGCCTCCCTAACAGGTACAGCCACCACTAACATTGAGTGGCTGCTGCCAACACATTGACTCAACTCCAGCCACTTTAATAATGGGAATAGATGGGGAATGATGTAAAATATATCACAAGCCACTTTAAACAATGCTACCTAATATAATGTTTACATACCCTACATTATTCATCTCATATGTATACGTATATACTGTACTCTATATCACCTACTGCATCCTTATGTAATACATGTATCACTAGCCACTTTAACTATGCCACTTTCTTTACATACTCATCTCATATGTATATACTGCACTCAATACCATCTACTGTATCTTGCCTATGCCGCTCTGTACCATCACTCATTCATATATCTTTATGTACATATTCTTTGTCCCCTTACACTTGTGTCTATAAGGTAGTAGTTTGGAATTGTTAGCTAGATTACTTGTTGGTTATTACTGCATTGTCTGAACTAGAAGCACAAGCATTTCGCTACACTCGCACTAACATCTGCATGTGACAAATAAAATTGTATTTTATTTAATTTGATACATTACTGTATAGATACTGTACATTACTGTATAGATACATTACTGTATAGAAACTGTACATTACTGTATAGATACATTACTGTATAGAAACTGTACATTACTGTATAGATACATAACTGTACTGCATTACTGTATAGATACTGCGCATTACTGTAGATACTGTACATTACTGTAAAGATACATTACTGTATAGATACTGTACATTACTGTATAGATACATTACTGTATAGAAACTGTACATTACTGTATAGATACATTACTGTATAGAAACTGTACATTACTGTATAGATACATAACTGTATAGATACTGTACATTACTGTATAGATACATTACTGTATAGAAACTGTACATTACTGTATAGATACATAACTGTATAGATACTGCACATTACTGTATAGATACTGCGCATTACTGTGTAGATACTGTACATTACTGTAAAGATACATTACTGTATAGATACTGTACATTACTGTAAAGATACATTACTGTATAGATACTGTACATTACTGTAAAGATACATTACTGTATAGATACTGTACATTACTGTATAGATACATTACTGTATAGATACTGCACATAATTGTATAGATACATTACAGTATAGATACTGTACATTACTGTATAGATACATTACTATATATATACATTACTGTATAGATACATTAATATATATATACATTACTGTATAGATACATTACTGTATAGATACATTACTGTATAGATACATTACTGTATAGATACATTACTGTATAGATACATTAATATATATATATATATACATTACTGTATAGATACATTAATATATATATATACATTACTGTATAGATACATTAATATATATATATATACATTACTGTATAGATACATTAATATATATACATTACTGTATAGATACATTAATATATATATATATATATATATATATATATATATATATATATATATATATATATATATACATTACTGTATAGATACATTAATATATATATATATATATATATACATTACTGTATAGATACATTAATATATATATATATACATTACTGTATAGATACATTAATATATATATATATATATACATTACTGTATAGATACATTAATATATATATACATTACTGTATAGATACATTACTGTATAAATACATTAATATAGATACATTACTGTATAGATACATTACTGTATAAATACATTAATATATATATATATATACATTACTGTATAGATACATTAATATATATATATATACATTACTGTATAGATACATTAATATATATACATTACTGTATAGATACATTAATATATATATATATACATTACTGTATAGATACATTAATATATATACATTACTGTATAGATACATTAATATATATATATATATATATATACATTACTGTATAGATACATTAATATATATATATATACATTACTGTATAGATACATTACTGTATAAATACATTAATATAGATACATTACTGTATAGATACATTACTGTATAAATACATTAATATATATATATATATATATTACTGTATAGATACATTAATATATATATATATATACATTACTGTATAGATACATTAATATATATATATATACATTACTGTATAGATACTGCACATTACTGTATAGATACATAACTGTATAGAAACATTACTGTATAGATACTGCGCATTACTGTGTAGATACTGTACATTACTGTATAGATACATTCATGTATAGGGGGGGTTGCCACACTTGTGTAAATGTGTGTGTGTGTGTGTGTGTGTGTGTGTGTGTGTGTGTGTGTGTGTGTGTGTGTGTGTGTGTGTGTGTGTGTGTGTGTGTGTGTGTGTGTGTGTGTGTGTGTGTGTGTGTGTGTGTGTGCATGTGTCTGCAGGTGTCCTTGTTGGCTGAGTGAACCCCATTCACCTGACCCTGTCCCCTGCCGTTAGCTCCTCTCCCTGATCCAGAAGCCCCCCACCCCGTCCCTTCAGATCAATACCAATTTATAGGCAAATGCAGAAAGGCTGACTTGCAGGTTTAATGAATGGAAGCATTGTTAACGTCAGTCCTCTGATGAAGGTTCTGAGAGGGGTGTTCAGTAAACTCATTGGTGTGTGTGTGTGCGTGTGCGCGAGCGCGAGTGTTTGTGTGTATATTTATGTTGTCAGATGGTGAACAGCCATTGCTCTGCCTGGATTTTCCCTACAGACCACTGTTTGATAACTCCCTGATTCAGTGACAGACATGACAAGACAAATGGACAGACATAGAGAGAGAGAGAGACATGAGAACACAAGAGAGAGAGAGAGAGAGAGAGAGAGAGAGAGAGAGAGAGAGAGAGAGAGAGAGAGAGAGAGAGAGAGAGAGAGAGAGAGAGAGAGAGAGAAAGAGAGAAAGAGAGATAATGAGAGAGATAGAGATAAATCAATACATTTTGTAGAAGTAGTGGAACCGGAAAGGGTGGATTGGTAGGAAGGCTGGAGTGTCCCTGTGCTGTTTCTAGTGTAAATGAGTTACCATAAGAAGCAGCAGCCGCCACCATGATTGACGACCCAACATGCACTGCTCTCCTCCACCACAGTGGGGGCCAAACTTCCAGGAAGCGTCTTTACCTGTGAGCGGCGGCCATTAGCCATGACAAATAATTCCAGCCCCACTCCTAGAGGTCGCTCAGAGGAGCATCATGGGGCTGAAACATTATGGAGTCACTAAACATGACATGGAGGACTGAAGCTCAGGCAGGGAAATTAACTGTCTTATTCAGTAGATATTATTCTTTCTTAAAGAGATTGAACGGGATCTTAAGCATGAATCAATTTGTAACATATAGTTTATGATGTATACAATTATGCATAATTTTCTGAGACCCGTTATGACTCATGAGTGCTACTTTCAAATCGAATGTCTGATATTATAGAAAACATTTTAAAAACATTTAAGAAAACATTTAAAACACATCTTTAAGGCATATGTTGTAATTAAATGTGTTTACAACTGTATCTATGGTTCCAGACTAAATGGTTAAATAACATCTATTTGGAGACTGAAATGTACTGTCAGAAATAACAATGAAGGGATACACTGTTATTCTTAGAAGACAGAGAGAGAAGAGCAGCTAGGAGGAGGAGGATGAAGAGGGGGAGGAAGATGAGGATGAAGAGGAGGAAGATGAGGAGGAAGAGGAGGATGAAGAGGAGGAGGAAGATGAGGATGAAGAGGAGGAGGAAGAGGAGGATGAAGAGGAGGAGGAAGATGAGGAGGAAGAGGAGGATGAAGAGGAGAAAGAGGAGGAGGAGGAAGAGGATGAGGAAGATGAGAAAGAGGAGGAGGAAGATGAGGAGGAAGAGGAGGATGAAGAGGAGAAAGAGGAGGAGGAGGAGGAAGAGGCGGAGGAAGATGAGAAATAGGAGCAGGAAGATGAGGAGGAAGAGGAGGATGAAGAGGAGAAGAGGAGGAGGAGGATGAAGAGGACAACGAGGAGGAGGAAGATGAGGAGGAAGAGGAGTAGGAGGAAGATGATGAGGAAGATGAGGAGGATGAAGAGGAGAAAGTGGAGGCGGAGGAAGATGAGGATGAAGAGGAGTATTCTTTGGCCGACTATTTTCTCTATATAGATCAATGATGTTTCTCTTGCTGCGGGAGATTCCCTGATCCAGCTCTACGCAGACGACACCATTCTGTATACTTCTGGAGCTTCAATGCCATACAACACTCCTTCCGTTGCCTCCAACTGCTCTTAAACGCTAGTAAAACTAAATGCATGCTTTTCAACCATTCGCTGCCCGTACCCGCCCACTCGACTAGCATCACCACCCTGGACGGTTCCGACCTAGAATATGTGGACAACTATAAATACCTCGGTGTCTGGCTAGACTGTAAACTCTCCTTCCAGACTCATATTAAACATCTCCAATCAAAAATCAAAAATCAAATCTAGAATCGGCTTTCTATTTCGCAACAAAGCCTCCTTCACTCACGCCGCCAAACTTACCCTAGTAAAACTGACTATCCTACCGATCCTCGACTTCTGCGATGTCATCTCCAAAATAGCTTCCAACACTCTACTCAGCAAACTGGATGCAGTCTATCACAGTGCCATCTGTTTTGTTACCAAATCACCTTATACCACCCACCACTGCGATCTGTATGCTCTCGTTGGCTGGCCTTCGCTACATATTAGTCGCCAGACTCACTGGCTCCAGGTCATCTATAAGTCTATGCTAGGTAAAGCTCCGCCTTATCTCAGTTCACTGGTCATGATGGCAACACCCACCCGTAGCACGCGCTCCAGCAGGTGTATCTCACTGATCATCCCTAAAGCCAACACCTAATTTGGCCGCCTTTCCTTCCAGTTCTCTGCTGCCAGTGACTGGAACGAATTGCAAAAATTGCTGAAGTTGGAGACTATTATCTCCCTCACCAACTTCAAACATCTGCTATCTGAGCAGCTAACCGATCGCTACAGCTGTACATAGTCCATCTATAGCCCACCCAATCTACCGACCTCATCCCCATACTGTTTTTATTTTATTTACTTTTCTGCTCTTTTGCACACCAGTATCTCTACTTGCACATCATCATCTGCTCATTTATCACTCCAGTGTTAATCTACTAAATTGTAATCATTCACTCTTATGATCTATATATTGCCTACCTCCTCATGCCTTTTGCACACACTGTATATAGACTTTATTTTTTCCACTGTGTCATTGATTTGTTTATTGTGTTATTGACTTGTTAATTGTTTACTCCATGTGTAACTCTGTGTTGTTGTCTGTGTCACACTGCTTTGCTTTATCTTGGCCAGGTCGCAGTTGTAAATGAGAACTTGTTCTCAACTAGGCTACCTGGTTAAATAAAGGTGTTCTCAACTAGCCTACCTGGTTAAATAAAGGTGTTCTCAACTAGCCTACCTGGTTAAATAAAGGTGTTCTCAACTAGCCTACCTGGTTATATAAAGGTGTTCTCAACTAGCCTACCTGGTTATATAAAGGTGTTCTCAACTAGCCTACCTGGTTAAATAAAGGTGTTCTCAACTAGCCTACCTGGTTATATAAAGGTGTTCTCAACTAGCCTACCTGGTTATATAAAGGTGTTCTCAACTAGCCTACCTGGTTATATAAAGGTGTTCTCAACTAGCCTACCTGGTTATATAAAGGTGTTCTCAACTAGCCTACC
Organism: Oncorhynchus gorbuscha; assembly: GCF_021184085.1. NCBI lineage: Eukaryota > Metazoa > Chordata > Actinopteri > Salmoniformes > Salmonidae > Oncorhynchus > Oncorhynchus gorbuscha. The sequence continues at coordinate 9,035,758 of NC_060182.1, read as the reverse complement.
TGGTTATATAAAGGTGTTCTCAACTAGCCTACCTGGTTAAATAAAGGTGTTCTCAACTAGCCTACCTGGTTAAATAAAGGTGTTCTCAACTAGCCTACCTGGTTATATAAAGGTGTTCTCAACTAGCCTACCTGGTTAAATAAAGGTGTTCTAAATAAAGGTGTTCTCAACTAGCCTACCTGGTTAAATAAAGGTGTTCTCAACTAGCCTACCTGGTTAAATAAAGGTGTTCTCAACTAGCCTACATAGTTAAATAAAGGTGTTCTCAACTAGCCTACCTGGTTAAATAAAGGTGTTCTCAACTAGCCTACCTGGTTAAATAAAGGTGTTCTCAACTAGCCTACCTGGTTAAATAAAGGTGTTCTCAACTGGCCTACCTGGTTAAATAAAGGTGTTCTCAACTAGCCTACCTGGTTAAATAAAGGTGTTCTCAACTGGCCTACCTGGTTAAATAAAGGTGTTCTCAACTAGCCTACCTGGTTATATAAAGGTGTTCTCAACTAGCCTACCTGGTTATATAAAGGTGTTCTCAACTAGCCTACCTGGTTATATAAAGGTGTTCTCAACTAGCCTACCTGGTTAAATAAAGGTGTTCTCAACTAGCCTACCTGGTTAAATAAAGGTGTTCTCAACTAGCCTACCTGGTTATATAAAGGTGTTCTCAACTAGCCTACCTGGTTAAATAAAGGTGTTCTCAACTAGCCTACCTGGTTAAATAAAGGTGTTCTCAACTAGCCTACCTGGTTAAAAAGGTGTTCTCCTAAAGGGTTAAATAAAGTTCTCAACTAGCCTACCTGGTTACTCAACTGGTTAAATAAAGGTGTTCTCAACTAGCCTACCTGGTTAAATAAAGGTGTTCTCAACTACCTGGTTATATAAAGGTGTTCTCAACTAGCCTACCTGGTTAAATAAAGGTGAAATAATAATAAATAAATAAATGAAGAGGAGAAAGAGGAGGAGGATGAAGAGGAGAAAGAGAATGGGGGAGTGTAGGGAATGTAGATGTGTGTCAATTACGTTGACTTTGTGTTACACATAACCTTACCTACTATATCCTGTGTACCTCACCTCCCCAGAGACAAATACTGTATGTTCATTAGTATACTGTGTGGAAGTGTCAGAATCTTCACGGTGGGATCCTGCTTCTACAGGACTGCTGTGTACATTAGCCAAGCCCGCCCAGTAATTAAACTAAAAGTCTACCCAATAAATCACATTGCTTCTCTCCACTCTCTCTTTT